>NW_016690222.1:4196914-4236018 GCF_001604755.1 Lepidothrix coronata
TGCTAGTTTTGGTTTCCACTTGCATTGTCTTATCCGCTAATTTGCAAAAAAACATTATTTAAAATAGTTTCTATTTTGGTTCATTTTTTTTTTTTTTTTTAAGTGCCAAAATCCCATGTCTACATGCTGCATTGTCCTCTTCTGTAGAAGTGAGGTATTCCACTTAGAGTTGATGAATTATTTTCTCTCAACTTAAAGTCTAATTATTCTTATGCATAGTGAACTGTTTCTTAATTCATTGGTAATGCTAGATTGTCAAAATACAAGTTGTTTTCAAAATGAATGGCAGAAGTGGTAAGGCAACTAATTTACAGTAAATAAGCTGTTACTCTGTATTTTTGCAAAGATAATTTTATATTGCTTGAAATTTTACACACTTATATGCAACACACTGATTTTACAAAATGAACAATTTCTCTTCTTGTCTTCATCATCAAAAGAATTACAGTCTTAGTGCAGATTTGCCAAGATTTTGGTAATGTTCCTTTTAATTGCCTTATAGGATACTGCTTTGCAAAAGATCGTAACTTTGAAGTGGCATTTTTCACAGCATTTCATTTGTTAATTGCTTCCGTGTGCATACTCATAATCTTGCAAGTAATAAGCATTTCCACAGTAGTTCATATGAATGTATTGCAAGGAGGGGATGATGATGAGAAATGAAAACTGCTGCCTTAATTTTTTTTATTTAAGTTATTTTCAATGTGTGGTGTATTCAATCAGCATTGATAAAAGTGCATAACATGCAGAATACAAAATTATGTGAGAAAACATCTCTTACTTTGAGTCATTATAAACTGTAAATTAGAAGTGGAGCATAAAGAGGAAACACTGGTCTAAGCAGTGTAACCCTGGCTTTGCAATCAGCCCTGCCTTGAGCTGATGATCTGCAGAGCTTCCTTTCACCCTAAATGGTTGTGCCATTCTATGAAAGCTGAATTTATGTTCGCTTCTCCCAAGCACTGCAAATGCTGACCCTATTTTAATTCTACTAATGAAACTGCATGATAAAACTCTATCAGACTGGTTAGTAAATGAATAGTAATGATCACTCATTAAGTTCTTCAGGGAAGTCTTACATATTCTGCATATGGGTTTTGCCTTGGTAGTGGGCTATCTTGGCAAAGAGGAGACCTGATCCTTTTCGTATAACTTTCATGCAGTTGTAAGTCATACTTTCTAGCAGGCAGATGCTATAAACCCAACATGGCAGGAGGAATGGTTAAATACAAAAAGCAAGTTGTTTGGGGTTTTTTTTGCATCAAAACAAAGATACAGCAGAAAATTACTTGCACAATAATTTTTAGTCTGTGCTCACTACTACTCTTTTTACCATTAACATCCTTCTGGTAGAAAGTGAGTGTTATTTCCAAATGTTTATCCACATGTTTTCAAGAATACTTTCAGAGATGTTTCTAAAAATTGAAGGGAGGTCAGTTAGGAATCAGTGTGTGGGTTCACTACCAGTGATTTTAAATATTGCAGTTAGAAAATTGCTGTGTTGTCTTTTTTTTTCTCCAACTACTTTCCCTCTCTCTCCCCCCGTGTACATGATACTGTCACATTATCTCTTTAGGTCTCTATAGGCAACCTTACCAATGAAGGTTTTCAAACTTCTGTCGAGAGAAAGGTGAGCTTCAAAATGGAGAGAACTGTGGATACTGCTATTACTTTTAAAATAATGACTTGGACAGGATGATGTTTTAACCTTTTATTTCTAGTCAAAAAGCTAAATGAAATATGAGAATAACTGCCTCTTGCTGCCTGTTAATGGGACAATTCACAAGCCTGAGTTTTTCTGAAACATTCCTCCTGCTAAATGGAAGGAATGCATAGCTATTTATGATGAGAAAAGATGATTTTTCAGCTGTAATCCTCTTTTGCTTATCGTGCGAGTGTCCTTTGGAACTCAGATTTTATGTATAGTTGCAATAAAAGTAGAGCTGGTCATGCTTAAGTTCTGGGGTGTGTCTCTTACCCAGTAGTTAAATGATTACCACAAATAGACTGCGGTGGTGCACAGATTTGACTCTACTCCCAACACCTGAGAACTTGTTTTCCTAGTCTCTTGCTTGGAGACTGATTTTCGTTTGTATTTTGATGCTGCTTGTTCGGAAAGAATGCATGAAGTCTAATAGATATATTTTAAATAAATAAATAACCCACCAGACACAATTGGAGTTTCCTAAAGATAATCAGTCATGATAGCCTTCTGATCAAATGTCAGCCTAAAGGTGTTCAAAATAGCAAAGAAAACATCAGCAAGAGTAATAAGGGTGCACAAATAGATTTTGCTTGTATATATTTTAGTATTGTAAAGATCAGACTTGAGACTCTGGCTTACTGTCAGTGGGCATAAATCCTAAAGGGGGTCTATCCCCAGAAGTGGTCTTCCCAGATTTATGAGATTTTGGGGTTTTTTTCCCCCTCCAAAGTTCAAAGACCTTTTTTGTTGCCTTCTAAGTGTGAAAATGCAAGAAATAGCCATAGATCTGTTCAAGTACTCTTGCTATTAGGCCTTAAAGATAAGGCNAAAAACTGAAATCTAGATGTGCTGAGGAAGCGTGTAGCTACACATTGCCTTGTTGATGGAAGATATTTAACAATACTGAAGTCAAAAACTTTCTATACCTCCCCAGTGCACATCCTTTGAGTGTGTGTATATGCACTCAGCATGTTATATATAATATGTATAAAAACAGATATATGAACCCTCCCACACAGTAACACACTGGTGTAGATGCTAGTCTTAATGTCAGTAAGATTTCGTGTGCTTCATGGTACTTCAAAGCCAGAACTTGTAAAGGATGTTCAGAGATAATTGTGGATTTCTTTGTTTTGTGTGCAAGGCCGCAAAGATGTCAGGAAAGAAAGTTGGATAAGAGCATGCTAAATAACACAAGAGTGTTGACCAATGTTAACTTCTATGAAGCTGACTTGCATAAAAATACAGTGTGCCCATGCATTCTTACCCGAGCCTGACTGGAAGGGTTTTATGGTTGTATTCTGAGTGATATCAGACATTTTCTGTGACATCTCAGGATATTGCATTTTGTGATTTAAATGAAATTTTAAGTGGAATGACCAACTGCCTTTTTTTTTTTTTTCTTCTTTTTAAAGAACCACCTCCTCAGCTAATTTAAATTGCCACGGAAGTGGTGAGGTATGCTAGCTGCAAATGTGTGTCTCATCTCTTAAACAGGACTGGATTTGTTTTTACAGCAGGAGAGAATTATCTGTCTCAAAGGGCCAGTCTGGTGTGCTAGGCCCAGTCTCTCTTGTCACAGCACTGTTGGTTGATTGTAGCGTGGGTGAAGCTGAACCCAGAAAGTGGTCTGCAAGCCATAGCTTGTTTTCCTGCTCTGGGAAGTGCCGTTGTTAGCGAAAGTCCTGCTGTAGAGTGAAAAGCTGGCTGGCTTGATGCAACCATGGACCTTATTGCTGAGACCTGGAGTTGTTTCCAGCCTGGGGTGAAGAACAAATTGTGTTCATTCATATTGGAAAGGTCAGCTTTTGAGCTTTTGCAGTTCCATCCACCATCCTCACTATTTCATCTTTGGATGCTCATTGGGTGGAGGTGTCTGTGTTTGACATTTCAGAAATATTGATTGTTAGATGCTAGTTCAGAGAGAGAGAATGAGGGATGAAAACCCAGCTCAGTTTTGACTTATTAGCTCTGTAGCATAGACTGCTCTAGATGTCTGCCCTGTCTCCATTCCTCTCCTTTAAGATGTGATTTACTCCAGTGCTGGTTGAAAAGATGTTTGTAGACAGGTACTAAGAGCAATGAAAGGCTGGATCTGTTAATGAAAGTTTATTTTGAAATCCAACCTCCCCTGTAGAATATTTTTCTGTCCAGAAGAGCAGTAGTTTTCTAGTGCGATGATCAATGCTGCCGCTCAAGGCACAGCAGTAGCAGAGTGAATTTTATGTCCTCCTGAAGAAGACAAAAGATATGTGGATCAAACTCTAATTTACTCCTTTCTAAGACTGTTTGCTGCTTGTGGGTAAACCAATGACCTACCCCTCTTCTGATAAATGTATGATCTGTAGATTTTTTTCTGTGTGTGTGTAATATATAATACAGAGGCAAACTCACTTGAGAAGAATGGAATAAGTCTCTGCAGTAGTGGACTATCCCGTGGGTGAAAAGAACCTTTTCTTTAGGTGGCAACAACCATTAGAAGATATTGAATGCTCACAGAGAGAGCTTGAACAAAAGAACAAATCTATCACTTATCCTGAAGTTTCTGCATCTTTCTTTTTGACAATTCACTAAAATGAAATTATTTTCTGGAGTAAAGGATTAGTCAGTGCTTATTAGACTGTGTTTAATAATTCAGGAAAAAAAGTGTGTTAACTTGTTCATATGCATGTAAGGTGTTCTTTCTTTTGCATGAGATGCCTAAATTCTTTTTAAATTTTAAGAAGGAAACAGAAGATTAAAATATTGTAATTAATGAAAGTCTAGCTTCTGTTTGAAGCTACATTAATTACGTCTCTGATGTAATGGATGTGCTTTTTCAGCCTCTGCCCTGCTTGTGGGGGGATATGTTAAGCTAACATTTGTAAAGCATACAGAATACCATAAACACCTGTTTGGCACTGATGACGCTAATGGAAAAGAAAACTAGGCATTCTACCTGAGCCTGTAGTTGTTGATCAAATGGGCCTAGAAGGTGAAAGACTTTGTCTCTAAGCTGGGAGTTCAGGACTCTGCTGGATTACTGGACTCTACAATAGGATGGATGTACTAAAGAGTTTATTGTGGGAAACAAACTGATGGAGAGCGAGCCAAAACTAAATGTTGAGAAGAAGGAAGAAATCAAGTGAACAGAGAACAATATGGTGCTAAATAGTGTTAATACTTTTCCATGAAGTAGACAACCAGTGAATAAATATTGCATTTATCATGAAACATCAGATACATGATGCACTCAAGAGAGCATTTCATGTTTGGAAGCCTCATATTGGCATTTTGGGAGTTTTATGGGTTAAGAGGATTTCATAATCAGAATATGTGGCTGTAATAATATATGGATGTTAACCCCTCGTTGGTATAATACGTGTAATGATCTAAAGTAATAGAAATAATTTGTTTATAGAAAGAAAGTGGAAGGAGAAGGAACAAAAATATGAAACCTTATGTTTAATACGTAAAGCATATATTTTATAAATGGATGAAAAACTGAACAGTTTAAATATTCTGGTCATTTAGCTTCATCCTCACATCTGGAAGGTGAATTTTGGGGGTGGTATGTTCTAAGTAGCCTATTAGCTTCACAAGATATGATCATATTTGAAACAAAGCTTATTCTGTTGAATAATCTTCTAAAGCAGAGAATTTTTGTCTCACTGGTGGTGGAGACTTTATGTTCTAAAACAGGTCTTTTCTTTTTAATATTATTCATAAGCTCTTGCATAGCATTTCCTCAGTGACAAGGAACAATTGTTTTTATTCACTTCTTGCAGATTTATTTTAAATGCATTAGAAGCATTGAAAATGTTCTTTTTTTACCTTCTCATCTGCAATGCCAATTTTGTTTCACAAGTGTTGTGTTTTGCTCTGGCTCTTGACTTTTTGATCCATAGTATGACTGTCTGGGGCTGCCTTTGCAGATGCTTGTTGCCTCCACTCTACGTCTCGCATTAGCAGTTGATTGACAAACTACTTGTAACTCCAAATGGCATTCTCCTCAACTAATGATATATAGGAAAGTAAAATATTAACTCTTAGCAATTTAGTTATGCTTTGCTCGTGGGTAACCTTTTTGCTATAGACATCCCCTCAATAGGATCGTTCAACTCCTCGCAACTATAGCTTTCCTACTCTCCTCCAGCCTTTACTGAAGGCAGCAGGAGGGCAGGAAAGGGTGTCTGGAGTGGGGTAGGTGTGCTCCTGGGCTGGCAGTGCCTCATATCCTGGCATGAAAGCACCCAAGTTCTGGTGGCAAGGAAGGGACCAAAACAGAATTCAGCTCTGGTTATATTAAGTTGGATCATGTTTGAAGTAAGTAACGAGGGAGGCTATTTTTTTTTAAGCTGCTGTAATTAACATTGGTCCTCTCTGCACAAAAACTGCAGCTGTTGTGCCGTTTTGACTTCTGTTGAAAATGCTTATTTCAGCAAGCAGCTAATGTGTGCAGAGAAAATAGAAATAGAAATTTGATATGTGATTTTTGTCTTGCTGCAGCGAACCACCTTTGTAGATTTGTTGTAAATTCATACATTTCTTACAAATGTTGATGTATGATCAGTTGATTTGGCGGTAGGCTTATGGCATAGGTAAATTCACTGCTTCCAGCCAGACTACGTAGCAAAATTTTTCAGTAATAAGTGCAATAAAATACGTACTATAGCAAGAACATATTTTTTTCATTGTGTCTTCAGTCATTTCTATAACTCATTTTTATAACCTCCTGCAACACAATAACTTGGTTTATAATGCTTTGCAGTGCAGCATTTTATAAAGGCTTGAATTTTTTCGAATCTTAACCAAGTAGAAAAAAAGAAATAAACTATCTCCTCCAACATTTCTTGCTTTTTCTCTTTGGCTTTCTTCCTTCTTTGCCCTTTGTCTTTAATGTATAAATCAGTATGCTAGCTGTTCCTACTCTTTCATTGTTTTTAGCATCTTCTGTATTATTTCAGTTTTGCTCCTTTCTGTCTTTTAATTGTTATAACGCACTACTGGTACTTCAGAAAGTAGGTGATTGATATGTGAAGAGGATGCTTTCCTCTCTACTTGTAACACAGGTCCTTGAAATGTCAGTTGCCCATGTAGCCCAGTTTTCATGCCAGTAGTTTTCTTGTAGCATGTAGCAGTGAGAAACGGATTCCTATGTCTAAGTCTGCTATATCTCTCATATTGGCAGTAATCAAAAGAGTGGCCAAATATCTTTGTCATATTGTGATTGGAGGGGTAACCTCTCTTTCTAAAGCTCCTTTGAAAAACTAGTTACTTGGTTACATGAATAATTCCTTCTCCTTGTTTCTGTGCTTACAGGATTTCTTTCCTTAATTTCCAAGTGGAATGGAGTTGTTGGCTGATGCCTTAGGCTCCTGTCATTTGGTAATTTTCCTTTCCCATTATAGTTGCTCTTCAAATATCAGATCACACTGCTTTTTCTGGATATATGTGGAACAAGATTCTCCAGAAACAGTTTTAATTTTAGTGATACTGGGCCCTTGATGTGAACTCAGTTCCATCTTTTCTTATTACTTGATCTTGATTCATCTCCATTGTGTCTTGCTCCCAGCAGCTTTAGGTGGTGAAGCTTTTAGCAGCTTTTAGCCCACACTTGTCAGATGGCATTGTAAGGAATGGTGTGTTCAAATAGGTGTGTTCAGTGCAGTCTCCCAGTGTCAATCCAATCATGCCTTACATCATTAATTTCTTGAGGCACTTGTATTCCAGTTTGAGGTCAGCAACGTTCCCCAGATTCTTCAGGGCTTGTCTTCCAGGGTCATCAATCACTGTGGCTAAGCAAGTGACAGCCAAGAAAACTGCTCCGTGGACATGGCACATAACATTTATGTTGGGGCAATTGAGACTTAAAAAAAAGAAAGACTTAAGCATAAGCTGGTAAGAGAGGCAGAATGTTTCTAATTTGATTAGTAATTCAAAGCTTAACTGCACTAATTTGTACATGCCACTTAATCATCTCTGTCCTTTTGTCACCACCCGTTCTGTTACCAGGACAGCACAATTCCTGAACTTTCTCTCACTTGCTTAATCCTCAAATTAAGCTCAGATTTGATGTGATGTCTGACTTACACTATCTTCACTATGCTAAAAAGACCAAAAATTTGCCAACCACTGGAACAAATTGGAAAACATTTTGAAGTTTGTGTAAATAATTCCTTATTTTTTTAATTGTAATATATTATGTTTTAGAGACTAATATTTTCCAATTTTCACTTTCAAAAAGTAAGACTGGTAAGTGCAAGACTGAAGAAAATACTACAGTACCTTAAAAAATCCCATAAAATGAAGCTGCTTCTAGTAAGTACATTTGTAATTACATTTCTATTTGCATACCACAATGGATCTCAATTTGAACTTTTTGCTTAAGGTAGTTATAAAATTTCTGCTCCCCAAAATAAACATTTTCATGTTGTTTTAGAGTTTGAAAGCCTGTGTCTTCAGTTAATACTTCAAGTTGGGAAGTAAATACTTGAAAAGCAAATCAAATATAGCATCTGGCATGGCTTTTATTTTATTTTATTCCAAATAATTTTGATAGACTAATACAGTTACTTAAAGTATATTTGTGTTTACTGTAATTGAAAGGGTTTTTTTTTTAATTAGGTTTATTGTTTCTCATACTCTTCCAGTCGTTTTTTACTCTAGAGAATTTCTGCAGAGATTTCCACTAAGAACTTCCCTATTCCAGTGTATCTGGCAGCTGCTTCTGTTTTCTCAGAGGGGAACGTTTGCTGGAGGCTGCTCAAAGTGATCACTATAAGAAAGGCATTTTTCCCATCTCTCATGGGATTAACCCATCATCTGTGCTTTCTGATAGCATGAGTCAGCCTTTATCCTTCCTCCTCCATTAGAAATGATGGGAATTGGTGGCTACTTCAGGCAGGACATTTCTTTATGATTAAATGAATGGAATTGGATTGGGTATATTTTGGCAATTTAAGTGTTGAAAGGAAATTTTTGAGTATCTCAGGATGAGAAAATTTAAACTGTGTTATAAGGTATAGTTCATCCAAAACAGGTTGATCCAAATGCACAGATAAGGGCACCTAAGAAAGTGTGGTGACACTCTTGGGGGAAGAAGGAGATTAATACAAATTATATACTTTCTACAGTAAAGTGCAATGCTTAATTGGGGTTTTTTTTTAGCATCCCTAGTGAATACTTTAAATTATATGAATTTCCAAATAGATTTTTTTCTTGATAACTTTACTAAAGGAAAGATCAAATGGGGAGCTTCTATTAATAAGACAACCTAAAATTGCAGTCTTCTTGTATTCAGCATGTTACTGGCATGAACCTAATAGGTGCAGGTACCCCTATGTGATTTATTAGAATTCTGTGTTACTGAAAATAGTCTCATTAACTGGTGCTATAGGGAAAGAGCTATAAACATCATGAAGTCTCTGCTGCAAGTAACTTAGGAGGTACATTTTGTATCCTTTTATTTCTTTCTTTCATTTGTTATGAAATTTTAGTATATGCAGATGCAAGTGCTACACTTGCCAAAAATTGAAAAGCAGTTGTTACATAGAAGAGGCTGTGGAGGAGAAGGGAAGACTCCTTTCCCAATGTAAACATATGAAAAAACACCTCAAACAACCAATTCTTACTCATTTGAACTGTGAGTTCAGCAGTTCTGAAGGTTCTTGCTTCTGTACTGGTATAAGACCATAACTCAAGTCAGTAATAATCTAAACAAGGAAAGACTGATGAAAATTATATCAAGATGAGGTAGTTTACAAAAACCCCACACCTGTTTGACATGATTAACTCCAACACAGTTTTTAAGTATTGCATTACACCGTTGTGCAACCTTTTTAGATTAGGAGTGTCCTCTATTTGAGGTTTATAAAGTAAGGTATCAAGCAAGTTATAGCGATGAAGAATTGTGTATTCAAAATGCATCTTTTCTGCAAGTGTAATTACTTTCCAATAGGACCAGTAAAGATCTATTGTGACTATACTGTGCACAAATGCAGTAATGAGTCTTAATATTTTTAAATAGAAGAAAATAATCTGGAGATGTTCAGAGAGAAATGCTTATGAGGTCTTATAACATAAAGTATATATTTCAGTGACTACTTGTATCAACTACTGATGCTACCCCACATGAGTACATGTGCTTCTCACTGACTGCTAGTGTATCTTAAATATTTTATTTCCTTTTAGAGTAGTAGAGTACAGTTATGGCAGAGCTGATCTCAGTTTCTGCATCATATATTCAATTATTCTGTTTCCCAAAATAAGCATAAGTACTTGATAGGGACACAGTAGTTTTGAAGGTTAGAAGTTCAACCTTAGCTCCTTCAACAAAATGATTTTGTAATATTTTCCATTATCTGTCTGGAAAACTGCACTGTTTTCAATTGCAGTTTTTAAGTAAGCTTAATTGAACTATGCATAATAGGTTAAAAAACTTTAAAAATACTTAAACTTAGATCAATCTGGTTAGGCTGTTAATTATCAGCAGGGTTACCTTCAGCTGTAATAACGTACCTTTAAGCAGAGACATGAATAGTGAAAACAGTACTGGCAGTCTCAGGAGTGATTGAAAGGATTTTGCATAAACAAAATGGTAATTTAACCTCAAATAAGTTTTTGAGATGTAGAATTTGAAATGTATAAAGGACTTTGTAAAAACTATCCATTTAATTCTCTTCAGCATCTGTATGTTGTTACAATAAATTGAAAATGTTATTTAAAAATAGCAGTAATTACTTGATATTTTGCATATTTAAGAAAATTGCACCTACATGAATCCTCAGAATTTGTGCTAGTCACATGTCAGATAATGTTGTCATTGGTTTCTGCCTTTGATTCACTACAGATATTTGATAGAGTGATGTACTTGTCAACATAAATTAGCTTTCAGCTTGAAATGCTGAAGGTCAGTCAGTCAAGTTAGCCTGCAGACAATGCCCAACAGAGGTTGTTCTGTCACTCTTTTTATGAAGAATAGCATAGATGCTATCAATACAATGATTTTGTTTGTAGGCTGAAGGTCTGCCAGCTACGTTTTGGTGCTTTATTATCTGAGGGTGGACTTGATCTGCTTTGCCAGTCCTTGTGTTGTGTAGTCATTTTCGATACCTTAAAAAACACTGAGTTGCATTTTTTGGGGGTTCAGTGTACCTACTTTAGTGATCAGTTTTTCAGTATCTCAGTATTCCATCAATATTCCAATAATATCTCAGTTCCTGTAATGCAGTCATAAATGAGAATTTTCTTGTATTTGTTTCAACAGTTTTTTTCCACATAGAATCCACATTTTTATTAAAGCTGCCATACTGTGGACTGTATTTTAGTGGAATGTGTTAAAGATAAAGAATAGCTGAGGCTGATCTTTGGTGCTTCTAACCATGTTCATGCCTTGATCTGCATGGGCTTTCACTTAGAAAGCAGTACAAATTTTGTAATTTTCATGCATTTCTGAAGGATTTCTTGTTCCCATGGATTTTTGCTAGTGGATATTTTGAGAGCCATTAAAAAATAAAAATTAAAACCTGCTAGTGGTGTTTTAAACAAGGTCAGGTGCTTATCTAGGCTTTTACAACATCAGCAGATGGTAACATGGAAAACATGGTGTTCATTGACTGAGATTATGCAGTATGGTGTGATATTTGGATGTTTTATTTTCACTGTTGCAGAACAGCTGCATATCAGCATAACCATCTTTTATGTCCTGGAAAAAAACCCCAACTGTCAAAAGGGTCATGTGCGTTCAGTGGATATTGACTTTTAGCAAATTAATAGTCAGTAAAGCGTCATGCAATACTTGCAAAAGTATCAAAATCAAATTAAATGGAAGAGGATATAGCTAAAAACTCTTCAAAATTTTCTGTTTGCAAAGGGTCAGGATACTAAGTTTTTGGTTTATGACACTTTTTCCAGAATGTCATTGTTGAAATGTATACATTTGTTTGGAAGGTTTTGCTGATCTCTTCCCTTGGAGTCCAGGCCTTTGTTCTTGATATTACAAAAGTCTTTTGGACTAATTTTGCTTTCTTTTATAAGTCTTCTACCATAACAGCATATGGTAGACGTACCGAAAACTTTGCAAATAAACCTAAATTTGGTACCTAAGCCTTCATGAGCATCTTATTTCCTCATCTCCTTACTTAATAAAAGTAGCAATTGTAGTAATTCTTCTATCCACAGATGTCATTGTACATGCTTTTCAGGCACAATTGCTTTCTAGCATAAAGGCTGGTATAAACACTGTTTTTCTTTTCCTGACAACTGGAAGTGCTTTTTTTATTATTACTACTTGAGCTCTTCTACTGCCACCACCTGCGACTCCTAGAACACTTCCATCAGCACTGCCTCTGTACAATCCTAAACATCCACTGGTCAGATTATGTGACTAACACATCTGTTCTAGAACAAGCAGCAGTCACAAGTATTGAGGCCATGTTGCTGAGAACACAGCTGCGCTGGGCAGGACATGTCTCCAGGATGAAGGACCACCGCCTCCCTAAAATCTTGCTTTACGGTGAACTTGCCTCCGGCTGCCGGATGAGAGGAGCCCCAAAGAGAAGATACAAAGACTCCCTGAAACAACATCTCAGCCTTGGCCATATTGATCAACATAACTGGTCTTTTCTGGCCTCTAATCGGGAGGTCTGGAGACACACCATCTATAATGGTGCTGACGCTTTTGAGAAAGCACGCAGGATCACTCTTGAGGAGAAAAGGCAACGCAGAAAGAATCGTGCCTTGCAGAATATACCACCTAAGGAGTCTTTCTGCTGTGCCTTTTGCAACCGGACGTGTCTATCTCGTATTGGCCTTTTTAGCCACCAACACGCTTGTAACAAAGGTGGGTAGAGCCCTCCCCAAATCTTCATTTGCGAAGCCTAGCCATGATAAGTTGAGCTCTTCTGCAATCGGTACAGCTTTTCTCCACTTTTTTTGTTCTTTTAGGAGATGCTAGGAGGCAACAGCTAAAATGGACATAAAATCCTCTAAAGTCACTCAACATTCCTAAATGTGCCTAATGTGCTTCATAAAATAATGATGGTACTTTTCCACACTCTCCCTCCCCTAAAAAAGATTCTGGTTCTCCCTTCATTTCCTTTGGAAGTTTCACCAATGCTGTTATATTAAGTAGCAACAATTTCAATCTGATTTTAAGTGCGAGCACTTAACTTGCTATTTTCTTCCTTAGCAAAATGAAAAGAAAAAAGCTTTAAACTTTCATTGAGATCACCAAAACAGTTACTTTAAAAAAATAAAAGAGGGAGTGTAATGATTTTTATTTAATAAATGTAGCCCCTTAACGAGAAATTGACCTGTGCAGGTTTGCTAAGAATCCTTGTGCTTAGACTCAGCTGTAGGAAATGCAAGTGTTGATTTCCAACTATTTTTGCAGCAACTGTTTTATACCTCTACGTTATATAAGTTTAAATACTAGTTTATCATTGTACAAAACTTGAGATACCAGATTTGGTTGAAGAAAAGATAATTTCAAGTCTATAGGTTCCTGAAATAACAAAGGTAATTGTTGTACTCCCTTTATTTGAGATATGCCTTTCTGATACTTGTTTCCTTGAATTAGGAAGGTAATACCTACATTTCATGTAAGGGCACTTTGTCAGCTTTTCAGAAGGTGGAAGAATTTCATAACAGGCAAGAGATTATCCACATGTTCTAAAGCCAAAATCATTTCTGTGTGGTGGCAGTGAGAGTCTCTGTCCAGAGAAGATGTATTTAATTGCTACACCACCCAGGTATAGATGTTAGCTCAAATGGAATAGCAAGTACTTTTGGGCTTGGGGAGTGCCTGTGGCATATCACTTAGGAGAAAGGTGTTTGATGCCTTAGCATGTAACAGCTGTGTCACAGTAAAGAAGAGTGAGGATGCTGTAATTAATGTAACTGGAGTACTGGCAGTCCTGGCTGAAGTGGAGATGACCGCTGGAAAAAGTCCTGTTCATACAGGTCAAGAGGTTAAAGAAAACTCAGTCTTGTGTCAAGGCTGCAAGAACATGAGCTGGACTCCATTAGGGCTAAGGGAAGCCATGTGGAAGTTTAACTTGAGAAAAATTTATCAGGAGCCATGCATCACTGGTCCATGGCTCACAGGTCACTTTGCTTCAAATGAGCTTGTCTGCAGGTTAAATTAAACTTCATAAATTCATTTTTTTGGGCAGAATTAAGAGCCCATTGACCCTGTCAGAGCATGGGATTTCAAACCTACTGCTTAGGCCACCAAACTCTTTTTCCACTTTCACTGAAAGATGATTGTGTTGTTGCAGGTGACATTCATTGTAGAATAGAGCTTAATGAAGGAGAAGAACTGTTCGAGCTCAGCTTTCCTTTCTCCTTTTCCCTCTGCTCAAGGTGATTTTAAATGCCTTTTTGAGTACACTGTGTAACGGACAAGGCAGCAATTATTCCTTGCCAAATTTATGGTTACTTGATTATTTACATCAGCTGAAAGAGGCCAAAATCAATGGGTACTCTTTTGTGCCAACAGTGGAACTTCATTTTATCCCTGTCAGAGACCTAATTTGCCTGAGCAACTGCTATTGTCAAGTAGGGCAGAGCCTCTGTCCCTGAAGACCTTAGGCCAAATTGCTAATGCTGCTCTTCTTTCTGCTGTTCTAGACAGACAGTAGACAGTCATAGAAATAAAACTAACTTTTTAAAAATTCACTACTTTTGAATGATATCTGTTATTTCCAGGTCCTCTGTAAGGATAGCTCCATCTCTTCGGAAGTATATGGATTTTAAAGTTAAACATTTTAAATACATTGTCCTTCCTGAGTCCCCCTTCTGAGAAATGCCTAGTTTTTGTATTTTCATCATTGATCCTTTTTTTTTGCTACTCTGTAGAAGTCTGATGTACATTTTAAGCATTATAGGCAAAAGGTCTGTCTTAAAGATGTTTTTCTGTTGTGTATCTAATTTCATGAATGTTGTACAGGAAATCTGCAGTTCAGCAGCCCTCAGCATATAATGTAGCTCTGAACAAAAGAGAATTTGTGATCATGTCTGACAGTGTGGCCTATGTACTACTTCAAGTTAGAAATATTTAAAGACAACTGACTATGGTGCTGGTTACTTTTTCTATGTAGCAGGGCTTGAACTCTATGTTGTCATAATTTCAGTAGGACCCTGATATGAGCTCAGAACTACATTCAGTTTCAAATTCATCTGTTCCTTAAACTGAGATGGCCAGAGACACCACAATGCTCACTCCCCAAGGGAGATGTGAGGTCAGAAAATATGGCTTTTATCAAGTACTGGAGGAAAATGCACAGCCCTACAGATGAGAGCTTCCTTTAGGAGGTGTTAAGCTGCAGCAATAATAGTCAAGGATTCTTTGGTTTTGGAAGTGTCTGACACAATAAAAAGAAGCATTTGTCACTTACAGTGACTTTTTGGATCTATAGAATATCATTCTCTGAGGGGCTTCATTGCTTTGCAGGCAGGATTACACTCATGTTTGCTTTAGTTTTAGTTATATAAACACTAGCCTTTCTGAGATGCGTATTGCCTTTAACTTCTGCAGTCTTAAGGGTTGCTGCAAGTACTTGGTACCCTTGACTGGTGATCCATGGTTGTATTTTAACAAATCTGCTCTATTACAAATATACTTTCTCTTTGCATACCCTCTTATAATGTATGGATGAGAAGCACAGAGGGAAGAGAAACCATGTATGCACAAACATGTGGATATTATTTATTCCTTGGTATTTATTAAGGAGTCTCAGTAGTTTGGAAGTTGGTCTGTGATGACAGTTAGCACCTATTGGAAATGCCAATGACCCAAAGAACCCATTCAGGGCTGGTATGTCTGCATATCCTTTGTTTGCTTTTCAAGGAAACAATGGTTAAGCATGAAAGGTCGAGTTTTCATCTTGCATTAGTAAACATACAGTCAATTTGAGGTTTTTTTGCTGTTATTTTTCTTAAAGTAGCCCTAGAATAGTAATATAGCTCAATATGTTGGACAAGTCACTTCTATTTAACAAGGTGCATTTGCAAGACAAGCAAAATGCAGTGGAGAAGGGGTTTAGAGAGAGATGCACCTTGCATATTTGCCTGTGACTTTCTGCCCGGAAAGTTTTATAGCTTGATTTTACTAATTATACCAAGACATGAGGCTTTTTATCTGAATAGGCTTTGTGTTTGTTTTTTTTTTTATTTGTTTGGGTTTTTGGTTTTGGTTTTTTGTTTGTTTTCTTTTGTTTGTTTCTTTGCTTTTTATTTTCTCCTTTGGGGTGCTTCTTTCTTTTGAATATTTTACACCTTTTACCATTTTGAACCTTTTTCACATTATCACTAAATGGCTTATTTGGCACAAACTTCTCAAGTGGAAATTAGCAACAGAAGAGACCTGTTCTGGGAATATATATTGCTCTGGACAATTCAGTTCTTAGCCTTCATCCAACTGTGTGCCACAGGTGGGGGAAATGCAAGGGGCAAGTGCCTCTACTCTTCACAGCTGTTTGGATCAGTGTGTTTGAAATGGGTGTGTTCACCTGCCATGTCTTACTAGTGCATTGTCTTGCTCTTCTGTGCTGGTCCTATGTAAAAAGTCCATTTTAGTGTTTATTTATTCCACACAAACATGAATATGCAGTGGATTCTCCCAACCTCACAACTTAATAGATATTCTTGTTCTATTTTTTTTATGTGTGCTTCCTGTCCCCTTTCTCCCCTTGTTGGGACTTAAAGCATGCAGAAAGGCCAACAGGATTTGTTGCTACATGGATCCAACATCAATCAAATGCTAGCACACGTATAATGAACTGGTGTATTTCTTCAGCAGCATGACTGTCAGGTCTATTTTTTGTGTCTCATACCTACAATTAAGCAGTTATTATCTGAATCCTCAGGAAGCACTAATCTTTAAGTTTTCAGAGTTACAACTTTTTAGAAAAAACTCTATATGAATGAATGTGGATATTTTTTAAATTCTTTTCCACAAATTTTCTTGTATGCCGACCACACTTTTTCAGTGCCAGCCATTTTTTTTTTTGTGAAGCTCCATTAAAAAAACAAATCAAACTCAAAACCTCCCTTCACGAAGTTACTACCTAATGAAAAGCCAAAATGGGCTGAGTTGTAAATGCTGTAAGGTGACCCAGTGTTTGTGAAGCTGACTGTAAACTTCATTCTTTGCTTTTATGTGCAAATCTTCAATTTCCTTCCTCCAGCACAAACTTGGTGCTTCTGAAAAGTAGGTGGAGTCCTTGACTTTAAATGAGTGTTAAATGAGAATAAAAGCATTCAATAATTCAGTGGAAATGGAATTTCTGACTAACATTAAACAATGAAAGCTCTGTCTGAATAAATTTGAAAACCTATTTGTTTCTTGTATAGTAGCTAGTAATAAAACAGGTCTAGAGAAGCCTTAGGCACATTGTATTTAAATAATCTTCATGTTCAAGCCAGAGCAAAAGCTGTAGTTATGGATAATGCAGCTTACATTTTATTTCTAGAGGAAATACTGTATCATAATTTCAGTAGTAAATGCTCTTCACTTTTGTCAGCGGACCACTGATAAGATCTCTGTGAGCCTCTTAGTTAACAAAATGATGCAGAATGCAAAAGGATAGTAAAACTTCTGCGAGGAATATAGTTCAGTGCGTAATATCTTTAGTCAGATGGGATTTTTGGAAAGAAAAGCGTGCTTGCAGCACTGGAAAACCCAGCAGCGAGTTCTGAGTCTCTCTGCCTGAGCGTGCTGGCAGCCCTCGGCAGCCTTCTGTCTTGCACATGTGTCTGTTCCCCTGAGCACCAAGTATTCTGAGCTTGACTTACCTCATACTGAGGGGTGACAGTACCTCATGAGAGCACGGCAGCAGCACTTCTTCCAGGCATCAACATGTTGCATATGGGAACTGGTCTTAGGGCTGGCAGAGATGGTAGCACAGCCCATTTTGGCCTTTGCTCTTTGCTTTGCTTTTGAGCATATACAAAAGGATAATTAAGGCTTTCCTGTTCCCTCTGTTCCTTCTCTCTTCTGAATTAAACAGATTTGCTCCAGTTTTTGAGCATTCTGTAGGTGTCTCTGTTGAAACATAAATTACTGCCAACAGCCTGTTGAATTTGAGAGCAAATTGAGAATATTCATGCTAGTTCTACTCCTTCATCCTGCAACTGCTTTGGGATTCCTGGAATGCAGCTGGTCCTGGCAACACACTTAGGGGACACTTTCTCCTCTTTTTAATATGTATTTTGGGAATGGGATGTCAACAGACAGATGGCCCAAACTTATCTTTGGCATCTATCTGCTTTCCTGGGTTTTGTACTGAGTAACCTTTAGCCAGAAAATGAGTCTGGTAAATGAACTGTGGCTGTTGAAATAAGTTATATACCAGGCTTTAAGGCAGACTGTACTTTTTGTCATGTTCATCTGACCCTGATGAGCTCAGAGTTATCTCATGGAGTTTAGCCAAGCACCTTTTTGTCTCTCCTTCCTATACCACTTAAAAGAAAAAGAAGCTGAAGGGCTGAACAGTACACTGAAAGGTAAAAACAGATGCATAATAAAAAAAAAAAAACTAAACAAAAAAGCATTTTTTGCTAGTTTGACACTTGAATAAGCAAACAAATTTACTACTAGCAATCACATATTGCAAGCTTTAAAGACACAAGATAGGAGCTGTATGGTGTGGATTTGGAAGGTGCATGTAAATGGGTACTTCTTACTGAGTCTACATTAATTCCTTACTCTGGTAAATGCTGGGAATAATTTTCAAACTGAATTAAAAAAAAAAAAAAAGAGGGAATGAAGAGACCAAAACAATCTACGTGTAGCAAAAATGATAGGCCAGTCATTCAGGCATTGCAGTGGAAAACACTTCTTGCTGTGGGAGATGCCAGAAGGATCAGCAGCTTTATGTGAAAAAGTGCTCTCAACCATCCTGTTACTTAAGAACACGTGGTATTCCCCTGGAAGTTCTTAGATAATTGTTGGGAGCTTTACTGTTAGGATAAGATTTAAAATCCAGCAGCAAAAAAAAAAACATGCAGTGACTGGCTCCCTTGATGCCTTCCAGTAGGTCTTTTTTTTTATGGTTCTTAAATTCTAAAGGTCTTTGGAGGAGGCTTGTCCCTGCTTTTTGTAGTGTTTTCTAACTGCCTTGGAAACTTATTTAAAGTCAGAAACAAAGGCATTATTAAGAGGATTACTACAAGTTGGACTTTACTCTTTAACCTGAGGTGTTGCATTACAATTTTTCAGTTTTGCCTCACTAATTAAAGGAGGATTAATTAATTTCTTGTTGCATGGGCATATAAGAATATATGAATAACAATACTGTCGCTCCTGCACATGGGTATCTCTCTTGTGTTCCTTCTGTGTGTTTGAGTTCTAGCCAATGAATGTGAGAATAATTCTTCCCAATTTTGTGGCTAGAAAATAGAATGATTTCATCTCTTAACAGCCTGGAGTATTTGTGGTCCTTGATCGGAACTTATATTTTTAAGGCTTTTTATATTACCTTTAACACTGATTTATTAAGTACTAAGTCGTTCAGTTAAAAAAAAAAAGTAAGAAATTGTTCTTTTCATGTGCTCAGTGGAGATAGAGGAAAAATTAGGTATTACATAAAATAGAGAAGCTAATTAATAAAACTCCCATTATTTTAAAAGTTCAGACATAGGAAAAACAATGAACCCTAACGCCTCTAATTTTCCTTCTCCTTCTGAAGCACAAAATAGTTGAAGATCTGCTTGATAGCCCTTCAACACAAAAAAATGGTCATGTTTATTTGCATGGCTACATTTAAAAAAAATGTAAAATTAAACGTAGCTTGCATTATATGACAATTTTAAAAGCTCTTCGTGCTACCAAGCAATATCAGAATGCATTCACTTAGTTGTCAGCAACAGTCACAAAGTCAATCATATAATCCATATTTATGACTATATACTCTAAAGCTAATAAACCTATCAGTTTCATGAATCTTTGAATTCTTTACGAACTTTGATTATTAGGATTGTCTTCCCTTAACTTTCTACTCTGCTTTTGAGATTCTGATGCTAGGGAAGATAAATAAAAAATAAAGAGAGAACAAATGAACAACAGTATGTCTTCCAGTTAGAAAATATAAATGTATTGAGTGTAATGGGCATGTTATGGGCTCTAAGATCACTGTCATGTTCATGAGGTGATATTTATGAGCTTTTGTAACCAAAGGTCAAGTGTGAATGTCCTTGAAATGTGTATTTCTCACACAGTCTCTTTAAGTTCTGTTAGAGTATTTGAAGTGCTATAGTGATTTTGTGCATTTTCCCTCTGGAGCCAAATGTTGCTGCTGTGTGCACTGTATTTATTGTGTCAAATCTAGCTTCATCAGTGGCTTTGAACAAGGGCATATGGTGGTTTTGTTGTTACAAAAGAGCTTTTTGCAGTAAGAATGGAACAGAGTTCACAAGGAGATGCCAAGCTCTTTTCTGCCCAATCGCAGGTCTTCTGTGATTTCATTTTCTGGCCCATGATGATGCAGGAATTTTGTCTCCTAATCACTTGATGAAAATTTGATTAATGTAATTCAGCTTAACTATTTTCCTTGTCAGTGAAGCATTTATTGAATTTGATAATAACCAGATGAGTTGCTTCCTTTTTATAGGGCTTAATCTTGAAAAAGGATTCTTCTGAGATAAATATGATTGAGAGCAGTCATCTAGCTACACAATGGATCAAAGAGTAAATGGAGACATAAATACATACTAGGAAACTAAATAGAATACGATCAAGTTAGTTGGCTGAAAATGCTTGGAATAACAATTTTTCTCCTTAGTTTTTGTAACTGTATTTGTTTGTAATCCTTGATAGCTACGCAAACTTACTACTGCATCCAAATTCTTTCCAGGACAAAGTAGTTAAGACAGTGATCAGTGTCACTTACCAGAGCAGTCACTGGGAGCTTACTCAAGGGAAAAGCTGTATCAAACATGCTCAATAGGATAAAATTCAAAAGGGAGAAAAATAGCAGGTATGAACATACTGGGCTGTACCCCTGTAGGAGGACTCTCGTAGGTGTAGGGAAGTAATATGCTGTGGAGCATGGGTGCCTGGAGGCAATTACAAACTTGGAAATCATAACACCTGCCAGGTACTGGGGGATGGGCAGCTGAGCAGAGAAAAGGATTTGCTGTAATTTTTAGAACACATACTAAATCTTCTACCTTACTTGCCATGTACATGGAAGGAAAGTGTTTTCTTACCCTTTCATTCCCTCTTTAGAAGTGCTTGCTATGAACAAATGATTGCTACTTCCTGCAGCACCCACAGCACTATGTGATTTGGATGCAGAGGTTATGGAAGTTCACTTCTCTGCACTTTTCTCCAGTCTTTATGGTGTGTTCTCCCCTTTTTACATACTTTACATGACTTGAAGTACCTCCCTTAGGAAAAGTCACAGCTACGTTTTAGAGGATTACTTCCTGAAACTTTGAATTGCTTATGTTATTCCTTAAGGTGCTGCTAAGCAATGACTGGGAGTACCTAGCAGCTTCAGTGTTATCATTACACACTATATGTGATAAAAAGGAGTATCATTTATTTGTTTAATTTATCCAACTATGGAGTTGGCTCAGGGGATCGTTACACAGCTAGTGAAAAGAATGAGTACTCTTTCTGGACTACATCATTTAAACCCTAATCTTATGTCCAGTTTTTAAGACTTGTTCCTGTCATTTGAAAATTAATTTAGATGTCCTATGGTATAAGTCACAAGGCCTTTAAAGTAAGCCCCCCATCAGATGACTATTCTTTCTCCACTAACAGCAAAAGTTCAGTTTGGTGGGTGAAGCATTGTGGGTTGCTGCTTTGATGCAGTATCCACATCATGAAAAGATTTAAATAAATGTTAATGGAATATCCTTGTAGTCCAGGTTAATTGATCTTTTTTACTGAACTTTGAAAACAAACAAAACCATCACCTTTTTGGTAAATTGCAGTGTTATACTTCGGTATTTCTTGCCTGATTAAGAAATAGACTTTCTGTGGTTTGATAGAACTACTTGGTAGATGTCCATTTGCTATATTCAGAAGAGCAGTTTTCTTATGACTGTTTCACTGTGGCATATTAAAGTTGATATAGAGGCAAATTTCTTGGTAAATGTTATAAGAATTCTCACTTCATAGACAAAAATTTACTTCAAATAATACCAATTACATAATTTTTCATTCTTTTTAAATACAGGTTATATCTTTCTGATGGTTATGCTAGAAATTAAAAATGCACTTGTTTTTATATAGCAAAGTCCTAGCCAATGTTCAAATACAGAATTAAAAGTTCATTGTTGAAAAGCTTACAGCTGAGGCATATTTTTATGGCTGAGAGTAGAGTTTTCATTGGATGGGGAGAGTCCTATTCCCAGTGGCTTTTGAAAAACCCCCGTAAAACCTCACAATCAACTAGATCCAGGTAATACTTCTTCCTGCAAGACAAGGCCACTTAGTTAACTGAGAATATGTGACAAGTTAGAGAATAAAATAATATATGGGCAGACTGAGTCAAAAGGTACTTAACCTTTGAGTGTGGCAAAATGATAAATTACACAGGCTAACTGTAATGGCACTGAATCCTCGTTAGACACTTGAGTCTAATGCTATTGCTAAGAAGTAAAGTAGGAAGAGGCTGCCATATGTTATTTGAATGAGATTTTAATCCACAGATACAGAGTTAGTGCTGTAGAATTAGTTAGTTAGTGCTCTGTCAATTATTTATAATAAACTCTGTAATTAAAATATATTTTTCATGGTCTTTTCTCTATTAGGATTGCATACTTGTCTGAAAACTACTAAATTAATCAGCTTTTCATTGATCAGTTTTAGTATCTCGAGGGATGGGTACCCCCATAAGTAATAAATATATAAATATGCTCTTGTAGAAAATTCCTTTAAATACGTTTATTATGCATGGATTGAATGAGGCTTTTATTGCACTAAGCTGTCAGAAAGCAAGAAAACTGTTTTCATTACAGTCAAGAAAATTTTAAGGAAAACATTTTCAGGTTGGGTTGAAATATTGAAAGCCCTTTTTTTTAGCTTGGGAAACTGAGTATTTACTCTGTGCATGGGTTAAAGCAGCCTATAGAATCTCTTCCTTGGATGTGCTGCTTTTTGGGAGTCTGTCATGTTATATCACCACCAGACAGTCACCTTCTTTTCAGTTTCACCCTTTTTAATAAAAGTGTTAATACATTCATCTAAGATAACTTGTTTGTTTCACTTCTGTGTAAAGAGAACAGAGTTAAAAATGCTATTTAAGACAGACCATGAGGGACCTTGAGGCTTTCTAATTTCCAGTGTGATTATTGCAAGCAAGCATCAGTATCTTATATCTGAAGAGGGAAAATGAGGAGGAAAGGCAGCTAACAGTCTTAGAAGGAGGCTTCAGCAGTTAAGTCTTTATAGACTTGATCAATAGCAACATTTTATTTAGTCACCAGAACTAACTAGAAAGTTACACCTGACAGTGAAATTCCTGTCTGGCATAAAAGCCAGACTTCATCCATACTCAGTGCTATCTCCCTTGTTCTGTTGGTTAGTGTCAGGATTAAAACCTTCATGTTTTGGTCAGTCCCGTAAGTGGATTTTAAATCTTGGTCTCTGGTTCAGTAAATTTCTTTATGCATGAAATAGATGCCATGGTAGTACTTTCCTGCATACTTCCCTTTGACATCTAATCTCTTTTAGGTATACTCCAAGTATGAGAGACTTCTTTCATTTTTTGTATTCTGAGTATCTTTGAAATGTTCTTCATTTAGAACTGCCTTCTTCTGGGAAGTTCAAATAAGACAACAGCTTATATTCGGGTCTAAAACATTATAAAGTCATGGTTGAGTCATAAAGCTGAAAGCCATGTTTTGTCCAAACAAGTTAAAAGTAAGAGGTGGAAAACCCTGCCATCAAACCACCCAGTCTTCTACTAATCTGTCATGGCAATGCAGCACTGCCTGTCATCAAGGCCACGTTATCTCATCTGGAATTCTAACAAATTTTATTCTTGAAATTTAAAGTCTTGTCTCATTTGTTTGAGGAAGGCCACAGTCTATCAGTGCTTACCTAATGCAGAACTCTGTCGTTGAATATTGCAGATATTGTATAGGGCAGACCATTGAATGTGACTGGTTGATCCTTTTAAAATTACCTTTCCAAGGCAAACCAATACCCTTTCATCTTACAGAAAGAACAAAATCAAATGGTTGCAGTGCCTTGGCTCTAAGCTCTAGGAACTCTGCAGACCTTTTCATGTAATTCGTAATCTGCATTGCAATTGCCAGTGTAATAGATACCGAATTGGTAATTTTGGCAATCATATTTAAGTTACTTTTGTCTTATCCTGCTACTTATTGCTCTTTATTGTAATAATTCAGTTTGCTCATTTGTCCTGATGAATTCCTGGTCCTTGTGGTACTATGTTGCTTGAGTGATTTGACTTCTGGCAGAGGTTATCAGTGAGTCTCTGCTTAGTTGAAACCTTGGCGTTGGGTTCAATTGATAACGAGCCTCAGTGTAGGACTGATCTTGCTGGAGCTGTGTGTTAACTCTGTATTGTAAATGCTGACCTGCTGCGGAAGTGAGAAGGCATCTCTCCCTCCTGGTCTGATCAGAATGATGCCAGATATTTTGCAAGGCAGGTGAAAGTAACACAGTGCTTTTGAACTGCTGATTTTTTGTGTTCCTGCCTGAAACTGCATGTCTTGAGTGAAAACAGGATGTATTGGTTTGCTGTAACCACCTATTGACCTCTAAGCCCTTTACATGAATCACACAAGGAAACATTATTCTTTTTATCTTTTTGTTGTCATTACTTGTTGTTGTGAGTCACATAAGATATATGTATGCTCTATGTATAACCTGCTTCATTCACTCTTAAGGTTCTTGCCGCTGTTTATTTTTCCATGTTTTCTAGAAAAAAGTATTATTTTCACATTTCTGTAGTTTGTATTGCAAAGTCAAATTGTGTTTAGTATGACAGTTTTATTGCATTTTTTGCACGTCATCTCAAGTGTGAAGCAAATGCTTTATAGACTATATACTTAATGTTGTTTTGCACATTGAAGTCTGAAAGACTTTTATTTTTCTGAAATTGAACTTTAGAGGTGTGTGTAAGATCATTTCTGAGTTTTCTTCCAGCAGCAATGGAATAATTTTTTTTTTCCCTTACCTAGTTTTGGTTTCATTGGTTCTGCTGGTTTGTTTGCAGTAGCTTAACATTCAGTTATTTCTGATTTATACTTGATAAAAGCAGGTTTTTTTAATTAAATCTTTACAATGCTAAGTGTTTAGATGTAAAATTCTTCTATTAGTTTTATAATCTCTGCATTAAGTGACTTGCTAAATAATGAGGCTCTTAAGCCTGGATTTGCTGGGCGTGCACTTCAGAACCTGTACCTAAAAACAGTTTCTAGCAAATCTAATTGTAGTTGTGTGTCACAGGCTGCTGTGCTGATCATCCTTTTTCTACCATTGATAGCAATGCTTTTCTTTGGATGGCCCTTGCATTTTGCAGGCTGCCGTTAGTGACATTACCATTGGCTGTAAAATGCTGTTAGCTGGTTGTTTTATTTTTATCCAGTTTTATGTTCTTATTTTAAGATGTAAGAAAATGCACCAAACTGCTCTAATAGCAAAAGTAGCAAGAAGCTCCACTGCACATAATCTTCTGCAGCAGTACCTCGAATCTATCAGCAGTACATTGCTCTCCAGTGTCTTAAATTCCCAGTTGTGGATCTTAGTATATACAAGAGCACTTTGGAAGGATACCTCATTACAGTTGATGATGTACTTGTTTTCAGCTGTAGATCATGGGTTTGCATGAGGGCTTACACTCACAGAATGTGAATTTCTTTGGGCTATAGCATTCAAATATTTCATCTGTGTAATAACTGTAGTTTTTGTAATAAAATTTTCATTTCCATTGCCAATGGTGAATGTACAGTTATTTTTGTAGAAAATTATGGCAGCAAAACTTTAATAGTAATAAGTAATGTAAAGCTGTCCTAAAATGTACGTTGTATTTCTGGAGCTTATGATCAGACATTGCCATGTCTACAGAACTTCTACCTTTGTAGAAGCTATAGTAAATATATATTGATGCAGAGCTTATTTCAGTTACTTTATTTTTGTTCTACAAATTTAGAATTTCTCAAATACTGCAGTGTGCTTTAATGTGAGGGCCACTGAAAAAGTTATTTGGTACAATTTTCAAAGCTGTTTTACTGGAAGCATTATTCTAACATTGCGTATATACATATATATTTGATAACCTTTCATGGAATTATGCAAATAATTAATAAAATATTTATGAAATTATGCAAATAATTCCAGTAAAATAGTTCCATAAAATATCCACCTCAGAGGGCATTTCATTTGCATCTAATAGTACTGAAAGATCTAGAATGTATGATTTTTTTGATGACAACAGAAAATTGGGAAACAAGTTATCAAAGTATGAAGTCTGAGACTAAACATAAAATTAATGTTGTATATTTGGATTCAGTCCTGGAGTTATGAAGCTTCACTATAATCCAACCTGACACCCATTTTCATTTGATATGCACTAGCATCTCTGAAGTGGATCTAAAGGCTGTTTCTTCCTGGTTTTGCAAGGTTTTTTTTTTATGCAAGAGCAGCAGAAAAAAACTTTAGTGTGCATGGGAATAGGAGCTATGTCTTTCTTGCAGGAGAAGAAAAGAGATTCTCAAATAGTGATTGTAGTTAAATCTCTCACAGAATGGTTTCACTTTTTCAGTCTAATGTGTTGTTTTTCCTTCTGTAAGTGGTTAATTTGGAAAAGAATAGTTTTTGAACATGATTTGAGATACTGTCACATAATAAATGGGCTTTTTGCTTCCAGAAGTAGTGGAATAAATTCAGACAGTTTGTGCTGACCTGTCATATGGGCTGTAAAGCTGATTGTGTTCTGTCACCTTTGGAAAACTTTCCTCAGTTTATTTTGCAAGCACTTCTGCAGTTTGTGTAATGTGCCCACATAAAACATACAGACAGGAGGCAAAGTACAAATAAAACAAGGAAAAATCCTGCTAATGCCAATATTTTAATTTTTTTCCCCTCTATAGTTTATTTTTAAAATCCTCACCCATACTGTCTATATCGATATAACCCGCTAGCTCAGAATAATTTTAAAGACAGCTTTATTGCTGGTGAATTCATTGGTACTTCATATGATGGTTGGATGAAGTAAAAAGAAAGTAAAAGCAACATATGATGCCCAATGTGTTCATAGGAGAAATAGTTGTAATGGGGTTTGCAAGTGATGGGTTACTGGCTTGGTTTTAATTATACATTGGCTGACTTTTTGGCATTATTACTGAATCTGGTTTTGGTGGTTGAGTAACGTGTGCTTGTACGGAAGGCATTAGTAGTAGCTTATATAGGCTTTCACATGCACGCGGGGTTTCCAGTGGGAATGGTTTGAAATGGAGTGATTTCCTCACAGCCACCCATGGGGTGTCAGGTTTCCTGCGGGCAAGCACAGGCTCAGATGAAAACAATCTGCCTGCGCTGACCCTGCCCTCCTGAGCGGCCACAGGCCTGTGGTAGCTCTGTACAGTGCTGGTTGCTTTTACAGCTCCGAAACCTGTTCAGTGACTAAATACCCACCTTTCTGTTCAAGGAGAAGGAAAAGGGGCGAGTGAGGGGTTTTGGTCTGGGGTTTCTGCAGCCTCAGGGGTGGTGGTGATTTTCTAGCGGGGAGGCCTCCAGGAAGGGGGAGTGTGCTTGGCTTCAGAGCAACACCAGGGCTGCTGGAAGGGAGGATGCTGATTACAATAATAAACAAATGCTGGGGATAGATTACCACACGGCTGTCAGAACAGACGGGACCAAAGGAGGAGATCCCCAGCGAAGGCTTTGGAGGTTGCAGCAGAATCCTTTGCTGGACTTTTTTTTTTTTTTTTTCCTAAACAAAGGAAGCTACTTTTAGATGACTTTTAATAGGCCTTGGCTTTCCGTGGTGCATCATCTCCTGGGTGAAGTGGGCTGGAGGTGCCTGGTTACTGCCATAGCAGCACCAGCCCATAGGTGGCTGGCTGCAAGGAAGACAGGGAGAGGAGAGATGGCCTCCTGTCTGGTCACACTGCTGTGTCTCCTAGGATGAAGTGTGTCATCCCATTTTAATTTCTCTGAGAAGCTGGCTTTTGATGCTTTCTATAGATGGAAATTTCTCTGGGGATTTTTTTTCTTTTGTATTTTTTTTCTCTTGAATGGACCAACGTGGAAGGACTTGTTCCTCCTCTCCACCCATCATATACCAGAAGATTATAACTTCTCTTGTTTGGGGTCACTGAGACCAAACATTGAGCTTTAGGCCTGCAAGAAGCACTTGGATCCTGCAGGCCGTTGCTGAGGTGAGCTGGAGGCAGTCCTGGAGAGGTGTGGAGACAAGGAGATCCCCACAGTGCTGTTCAGGTCGGGTTGACTGTGCAATGAGTATCACCCAGTGTCAGCAGCTCACTGCCAGATGCCCAGCCCGTGAGAAGGAACGGGAGCAGGGAGACTGTGACAATGGCACTGTGTGAACTTTCCCTGGGGGAGCACAGCCCAGCAGAGGGGCACGCACAGGAACACCTGGAGAATTTTGGGACTATATAGGTGGAAAAAGAGAGAAAACTTTTGAAGGCTGTAGAACTGGCTTGGAGGACGTACCAGGAAAATGTAGGCTTCAGAGGACACTTAATGATGATGGGCCTGAACTTCAGCTTACGTGAGTTGCTGACAAAAGTTGAAAAGGTATGATAGGTAGTTGCATATACTTATGCCTTTGAAAAAGGCTATGTATGCCTTTGAAAACTACGCAATAAATAAAGAGGGCAAGTTGATGTTTAACTTAGGTTTCCTGTGTTGTTGTTAATGTCCTCGTGTGCCCCCTGTTTATGGAAATCTAATACTGCTTCTCTTCCCTGTTTCAATTCCTACAAGATGACTTTTAGAGCATATCCTCTGATTGTGGGCATCCTCTGGGGTTTTTTGTCGTGTTTTGGTTTTTTGTTTGTTTGTTTTTTATTCCAAAGAAAATGAAGAAAAGTTTGGGCTTTGCTAGCCAAGGATATTAGGGAACATTTCAGGTTGTCTGTGACCTTGTTCTGCTGTTGACATAAAGCAAGTGCTCAGCAGTTTGCTGTTAAATTTAGTTGAATGTTATCTTAGTCAAATTGGAAGATCTCGTGATGGCTTCCAATGACTATATATCTTTTCCCATTTTTTCATTTACTCTTCTTTTATTCAAACTAGTTACTCTCTCTTACCAGATTGTTTGGTAACAGTAATGCTGAGAGGCAGGAGGCTTGACTTTGCAGTGATTGTGCTGATGAGCAAGAGACATGAGAATGTTAAAAATCAGATTGTTTTCATCTATTTCTCAGTACTTGCAGTGAAATCTCAATTGTATGTTTGTAACCATTGTTAGATTGGCTTTGTGTACTGTATTATTTTTTACTTTTTTTAAATAAATAATATTACACCATACAAACTTCCTGTGTCCTGCAAGACCAGAGCATGCAACAAAATATATAGTAGTTTATTTACGAATTAAGACACCTTAAAACTGTGGTCACATGGCAGGAGAGAAGATTGTAAAGCCTGATTCCATAGTTTTCTAAACTTTAGTGTGTTCTTTTTTTTTAATGTAAATCAGCCTTCTCTGTAGTTACCAGTTTGCCAGC
Source organism: Lepidothrix coronata (assembly GCF_001604755.1). NCBI lineage: Eukaryota > Metazoa > Chordata > Aves > Passeriformes > Pipridae > Lepidothrix > Lepidothrix coronata. Next base: position 4,226,283 of record NW_016690222.1, read on the forward strand.
CTCATTTACTGGGGAGGGATATGCTTGAGACAGATACTATTCAGTATCCCAGCATGACTCTTCCAAATTAGCTGAGTAACAGCAAAAGCATTTGTGATACGGTTTCTTCTCAGTGTAGGCCACTTCCTCCTCTCTTGCACCCAGTCTGTTATCTGGTCTTCACTCTTCTTTTAACTGCTTCTCTTGTAACTGCTGCTGGTAGCCTGTAAAGATTGGACTCTGAGGTGTTTCCTGACATCATTAAGACAGAAGTTTTGAAACCAGTGATTCTAAAGTTTTGTGAATCATACAAGCCCTGGCTCTGCAAACTCCAGGCTGTCCCCTGTGACTGAATATTCCAGTGTTTATTTCATCTCAAAGCAACTGATCATAGCAATTCTCAACAAACTCAAACCTTACAGGTCTCCCAGCTCTGCTGTATTTTTTAGCTTCAAGCTTGCTGTGAAATTTTGTTGTCTACTGTGCTGAAATTTTTAATTTGTAATGCAACATAGGAGGATGCTTTGGTCCTGGAGTTAACATTTTATTTGGTAGACTTTGACCACAAATTCTAAAATTTTAATCTGTGCTTATTAAGCAATTTCTTTTTTTTTTTTTTTTTTTTTAACAAGCTCCCCTCCTCCTCCCCTGCTTCGTCTCTCCTTCTTATGGTTCCCCACGCACCCATCCTGTTCTTCCTAAAGAGTTCGCTGCCAGGAGAAACAGCATGGTGACAGCAATCCTGGCTTGCAAGCTACTTTCAGCTTTCTGGATTTATTAATATATTTTCTACAGAGAGAATTATGAGTGCTGTTGCTGTGGTTGTAATGCAGAAGCCAGATGGCATTTGCAGAGGCTTGCACGGCACTCCCTTCCTATACAAGAGCAGAGTCACATTACACTGCAGTAGGCAGGGCTGCTTTGACTTTGTTCAGTCACAATTATGTGACTGCTGGAATTAGTATTAGCACATTTATGGTGCCCCTCAGATGCTGAATCAATGACATGCAATGGAGGCACAGAGGTTGTTGAAAGCAGGCTGGCATTCTCAGCCTTCCTGTAAGTGCATCATCATTCTTGTGATGAAATGAATCTTTACTCACACCATATGTCACGTCTTATGGTACTATCCATGAGGCTTAAGTGCAAGTCAGGATTACTTTTTAGAAACTTGAAGTGTTGATGCAAGGCTCTTGGTAATACAAGCCTTTGAAAATTAGATGTGAAAAATGTCCCAAAGTGTTTTTTTCCCAAAAAAGTTTTGTTTTTTCTTCATGAAATATCTGAGAGCTTAAGTAGGAATTAAATTTCTGTTGCATCTAAAGCCAACTGCTTTCTAAATTGCTCTAATCTTACACTATAGTTGCAGTGACTGTAGTGATACCCAGTATGGTCTGCATATGACACTTGAGTTTTTAATGTCCGTCTTTATACGCACTTCTGCCACTGGTGGATTTATGGTCATGGCAATTCTTCCCAAAGATTTGCAATGCATGCTGCTCTTCTGAATGTGAATTCATTATAAATGGATTGCTCAACAGCAACTGCTACTGCAGGCTACTGCAGGAAAGAGCAGATGGGATGAGCCTTTCCAAAAGGCATCACTGTCCTCCGACACGAGAGCAGAGACTCCCTCTATGAGATTTTTTTTGAACGTGTTTTTACAAGACCATCCCTTTCTCCCTGCTATCCCCAGCATTTTTAAGGAAGAGACCAATAAAATTCCAGTTTCCCTTTCTCTATGGCCACCCTCTAGTATGCCCTGACTCTTACTCCCTCCTCAAGGGTCATCAAAAAGTGAAAAGCTTCCAGTGAAGCAGAGGCTAAAAGGAACATGTGACACAGCAGTGGTCCCAGAGGCAGTTGGCAGCACCAGTTAGAATGTATCTGGTTCAAGATAGACTAAACAATCTGCTATTAAAAAAAAAAAATCTATTCCCTTGCTACCTGCTGTGAGACCTCAAAGAACCATGTTCTGACTGTTGTCTGTGGCATACAGCTATGTCCTTTGGTTGCACTGATGTTTTTCTTCCAGCTGTTTTCTGCAGATATTTTGATGAGCAGTCATCACATTTCTTCCTGAACTTTGAAAGAGGCAAGTGCAGCATTTCTGTAACTATGTCTTTGCTGACTTGGGCGTTGTCAGTGAAGGCAGTAATTTTTTTGGGACTTTCAATTCCGTGTACCTGCACCAGGTCTGCTGACATGTTCCAGTCACGGGCATGATTTCTATTGGGCGGAAGAAGTACAAAACTGTCCTGGCAAAATAGCCCAAAGTCACCTTTGCTAGGGAAAATGCAGTTTTTCAAGCTATTTTTCGTTCACAAAGAGTCAACTTCAACCCCGCTAACTCCTTTTAAGATGTACATGTAGTTCGAAAGCTGCAACAGCTTGCCTGTATCTGGCTTGTACCTGGGGATTAAAAGGATGTTGCAGTCTGTGTGCCAATGCAAAACGCTGGTAGTCTTGTTGCGCAGCATCAGCATTGTACCCATATGTCCTTTTCTTGCAAGCCTTATGTGGTTTGTGTGGCATACTTGCCATCCCTGCTCTGTGGTCAGATGTTTGTGAAGATTCAGTGGAATTCTGTTTCCCAATAAACATAAAAATGATTAGAAATTAGAGTGTAATGCAGAATTCTGCTTTTTATAGTGGGTTTAAAAAACATTGGAGTAAAACGTTGATAAATCCTGTATGTAACTGTCTTAAAATTCCCTGTGAAGTTAGAATTTGTTATAGAATGCTATTGACCTTTTTCTTCAGAGACTAAGTCAAGTTTTGTTATTATATGTAGTAAAAAATTGATTAAGGGTTCTTGATAATAGAATCTGTAATGTTATAGGAAAATCTGTGTATTTACCTTACAGAATAAATTAACTTCCTTGTTTTAGATCTTTGTATCATTACTCCAGCATTTTTGATAGTGATAATTTAATAGAATAACATTTTGCATATTTTAAAATGCTGTGGAGTTTTCTTCCACTAGTTGTGTTTTTATCTTCAGCAGAAGGGTTTGGGCCCTTTAAAGAGGGAAGTACTTTGCTCGTGTTACTGTCTTCATTGGTGTATTGCCATTATAGACAAATAAAATCTGAAAAAATGTGAGTGGAAGTGAATGTGCTAATAGCTTAGAGGGTTGCAGAGTGAATTAGAGGCCCTCTGGGCTCATCATTTAGAAAAAAGACACTAGAATGCCCTTTGTGATGGGAATGCTGTTGGTTTGGTTTGGAGTTATTTTGCCTTTATGAAGTATTAATAGTTTCCAAATGACAGTTATGCCTAGTGTTGTAACTGTTTTTGACATATATTTGCAATCTGTAAGGGGGAAAGAAAAGACAAAAGTTTAATAGCTGGTTGATCTTGGAGTTGAGCTCACAAAGTTTGGTTCTGTTCCAGTCTTTGTCATGTCTTCTTTTACCCTGGGCACATCACTGCAATCTGCCTTTGAGCTGTTTTGGTATGAGCTTCAAGTGGAGTCAGCTATGTCTTTGGATCCTTTTCAGTGGTCCTTATCCTTGCCATCTATAGCATTAGTGAGTGGCCCACACCATATTTATACATTCTTTAAAGACACCTGCTCTTCAGTTGACATCATATGATAATTTAGTATTTTTTAATAGAAATTAAAGTAAGAAGTAGGTTTCTTATTATGGAGACAAGATTTAAAATCAGATCCAAATATAAAATGAAGTCTTGAATCCTACATGAAGAGGGATAAAGAGGGGAAAAAAGCAAAGAAGCCAAAGAAGATTCAGAATAGAAATAAGGGGAATTTTGAAATTACCAGACCAAAGTGGAAAAGACAGGCAGCAGTTTGATCTTAATACTTAAAAGCAATTTAAGGAAAATGGCAATCTTCTAACAGTCTGGCTAGGGTGAAGTACATATCTAAATGCCAATCTAGTTGTTTCTTCTCCTTTCTATCTTTCAAAACTTTCACCTTGATTTATGTATAGGATGAATTCTTTCCTCAAAGGGCATTCTTTTAATTTAGGACCTTAATCCTTCAAGCAGTTGGGCTTGTAAACAAATTTGTTGACCACATACAATAAATTATCAGTCCAGTTTAACAGATAGGTGCACATAAATATTTGCAAAATTAGCAAAATATGACATCTCTATAGTAACACCTCAAAAAATTAAGGTGATAAAGCAAGAAGACCTTTTCTGTTTACAGTGTGTTTCTTTAGTTTTCCTTTTTCCTTCTTTTTTCTGTTGTGTTTTTGCTGGTTTTTTTCCTCTCCCCTTTTATTTGTTCTACTTGCACTGGGAGAGCACTCTGGCCCAGATCCCCTTTCAGTTGAGCTAACAAGAGTGCTCCCGTTTCATGGTTGTATCACCCTCTTTATGTGGCAAAAGCAACAGAATTTTTTCCCCTTCTTCTCCTGCATCCTCCAGTGTGTTGTCCCTGTGATTCTGAATATGGGAACTTCAATGTGATAACGGGGAAGTGTTTATAATTTATTCTAAAGTATTGCAAAATTTAAATTGGATTAACTCTTATTAGACTTAATCCTCACTGAGGCCTGAGCAGGGATAATCAACTTCTTTTATCCCCTTTTTTTTTTTTTTCACATAGAGGACAATAGAGAATCAAAGATCAAGAAAAAGGTGCGGGAGAAAGAGAAATAATAGATCAGGATGAACATGAACTGGTATGTTTACAGAATGGATAGAGTTCTTCACACTTTGAAGAAAGAAATTCTAAGGGAGGGCAGTCACATGTTTACAAATCTCATAAGAACTGAAAGATTTTGATAACACCATGAATAAAGGAGATTATTACCAATTACTACCAATTACAGCAGGTAGTTAGGACAAGATGGGAGCCCATCATCTTTGTTAGCCTTCCAACAGAGGACAATACCTGAATAAAAATACAGATCTTTTATATCATTGTGGGAGAATAACTAATTTATTGTGTCCATCTCTTGCCATTAGTAATTTTTCACATCCCACCTTCTTGCTGCTCTTCTTCCATGTGCACATTGATGTGGGGTATGTTATTTGAATTTCTCTCCATCTTTTTTTGTGAACTGCAATTAATTTACATTCATTAACTTTATCAGTCCTATTGGTTTATCCATCAGCAGGCAGTGCTTTTTTCCCCCTGGAAAATGGAAATCAGAAAAGAGAAGAACTTAATTAGCAAACTTTATTCTTTGAACTGAGTTGTAGCAACAATGCCATCACAGATGAGACTCAAGAATGTGAACAGCAGATTTACTGTGCCTTAACCAATATAACATAGTAACTGGGAAATGCAAGAATCCAACCCCAGTTTGAATGAAACGTTTTTGAGCATGTATGCCAAAGTGTCCTCTCAGGTATAATCAAAGAATGTTTTATGAATGTTCTAGAATGAATGGTTTTAAAATTAATATTGTGATTGTAGAATGGAAGATTAGAGATCAATTTGTTTTCAGTGAAGTTGTGTTCCGTGGCTTTGAAGAGGTAAAGAAATATATTTGACATGATCAGGCTTTTGTAGCACAGATTAGTGTACAATCAGAATTGTAACTGCTGTATGTGATTGTACCTCCTGCTATGTGGGATTGAGTTGGTTTTCACTGCATCTACATGTGTTGGAGATGTAAGGACAGGAGCTGCAAATGTTTTCAGATAAGCATCTAATTTAGCTAATGACTCTATCTTATTTTGGTTGGTTGATTATCAGACCCTTCCATTTTGCTTTTTTGTTTTAAATGTCATTGTTTGTATCTATGTTCAGAATGGTGATTTTTATCAGGTGTTTCAAAGACAGCAAAAGTGTCTTTTTACCTGTTTTAGAATAGTGAATCTCAGGGCAAAGATTAGGTGGTTGTCCAAAGTCACATAGTAGCTCATCTGGACAGCCAGACCTTTGCTGATGCCTCCCTCTCTCAACTCCTTTCCCACTGCCCCATCTCTCCTTCCCCCCACTTCTCCAGCTGTATCCTGACTTCTTTTTGCTTTCTTCCCTAATTCAGGAAAGCTTTCATGCTATCTCAAATTCATAGCTACTTGACACTTTCATTTGTAGATGTTCAAGCAGCCATTCTAAGATGAAGGACTACATCTTTAGGATGGGGAGGTACAAGAGCCCCCTCCTGTTCTGCTTTTGGCAGCAGATGGTGATTACTGAGGCACTGACTGGAAGAATAAAAGCCTTTAAGGGATTTCAGTTACTTAATTTCTTCCTTTGCTAAAGAAGTTTATGTACATCTGCATCAAGTTCCTGTCATAATCTTTGGTGATTAATCTCCTGTTGAGACAGCCAGTACACCTCCTGGCTTTCCACACATTTACATTGCTTTATTAGAGTACAGATAGATGCATGGATGCCAGAAAGCATTGGTGGTGATGCAGGAAGTTTTATTTGCTCTTATAATGTGTTTTAAAAATAATACTGAGCTCAGTTAGATGAAGACAACATCTGTAATGTGCTTCTTGAGGCAGATGGTAGATGAGAGAATAACATGGGTATAATTTCTAAAGGGAGGAGAAATGAGTCAGCTGAATGAAAATCACAAGCACTTTTTTCTTTTCAGTATTTACTGTGAAATTCAGATTGTAATACCTCCTGCTGTTTTGTGTCTACCTCTCCATATATTTCAGGCCATGGTGTACAATAGTTTAATTGTAAAAATGTACCTGTGGTTGTCGTAGTCATTTAGCTGCAATTTAAGGATACAGATTTTAGTGAAAAGCTTTCATTACGTATGACCTAAAGTGTATTACATAGAGTCTGAATTTCGCTAGACTGTGTAAGGTTTCTGGAATGTTTTGTTTCAAAGAAGAAAGAACCAACATAGACAGCTACGGCTATATCTGTGTAATTTTTGAAAAGGAAATGACTTCTAGAGCATTTGCAAATGCCGCACTGTGTGAAATGCGTGGGTGAGCAGTAGACAATTAGTTACCTTCAGTGCTACCAAACATAACACCACAGAACTTTGTGTTTTTAGTTCTATTTCCTGTATCACAGTCTTGGATGACTTTCTGACTCCTTTTCTCACACTTAAGGAAGCTAGACCTTTTATAGTGACGTTAATAAGGTTGCAGGTTTTCTCGTCTGCGTCTTTCATCAGGGTCACCCAAGAAACTCAGAATACACACTCTGTCCTAGTGCTTTTAGCACTACTGATGAGAATAAGGTCTCCCCTCCTTTACTTACAGAACTAAGATGTTTGAACTTTTCTTGCTGGTATTTCAGGACATCCAAGCTGAGATTGATGCCCACAATGACATCTTTAAGAGCATTGATGGAAACAGACAGAAGATGGTGAAAGCCTTGGGAAACTCTGAGGAAGCTGCTCTGCTCCAGCACCGGCTTGATGACATGAACCAGCGCTGGAATGACCTGAAGGCGAAGTCAGCTAACATCAGGTGAGTAACAAAAACATCAAGGTGTGAATGGGGCACAGTTCCGGTCTTCTAAAAGGCTTGAGAAATATGACCTCAGCAATGAAGTGAAATATCTATTCTCTTTCATAAAGGACCTCTGAGTGCAAATATAAACTTGTTCACCAGGTAGGCTTAACTACTTCTTCTTGTCTCTCTAGAGCTCCACGGTCATTACTTGCCAATCTTGTACTAAAATTTTGAGAAAGTAAATTGAGTTTTATCTTGTTGTGTATCAATAGCAATGTCAGTGAAATAATTCTGTGAATCTGCAATTACTTTGAGGAAAAATCAGGAGTTTTTGTTTTTACTACTGAAATTAGTAGTTTGATAGGACTTGCATCTTAAGTGTCTTGGTCCATTTAATTGGTATTAGATTTTTTAATTGCTGCTATTCAATTAAGAAATGTTTTCAAATACTTTCAAACACTGTTCTTTGATTGCAGACCACTTTCCTAACTTGTGCAAGTGTCCTAAAAGCTTTCACAGGGAAGTAACAAAGCATAGAACTGTTATGAAGTCTGTTTGCCTTTAATTTTTGCCTTCTTGGTGTATCTTTTTACAAGGATGAATTGGAAAGCAAAACTGTTTGGATGAGTATAGTGAGCACACCATATAACTGTGTTAGATGCTAGGACTAATGATTGAAAAAACTGATTGTTATGGGTTTCAACTTGGATAGTGCTTCTAAATTAATGTTTCTCTAAGGTTTTAGAATATTTTCAGGTATATGTAAATTCTGATTATGCTGATTTTTAATTGCTCAAAGTACTGCTCTCCCATACAGGGATAGTATGAGTTAGTCCCTGTGTTGACTTTACTTCCTTGCTACTGTAACTAAAGAGAGTTGCAAACTGGAAAAGTAGCATTCTTGTGGCATATTTTTAAGTGCATGGAAGGTGTGTAAACCTGTACTTGTAGTGAGTATGACACCACCTGAGAGGACTATATCTCTCCTTGGAATTACTTTAAACTTATTCATACTTCTTTCTTTTTCTCTATTATCTTATTCCCAGGAACAAAACACAGCTACAGATTTCTGGGAGCCTGCATTTTAGAGCCAAATGTTTAGGAAAGATTATTTTCTCCTGGGGCAGGAGGTGTGAGGATGTTAGTGTTTGGGGGAGGGTAGAGGTAAGAATTTGGGAGAAATGGACAAGGAGTATATTTAGACCACCCACCAATTGCTTTTTATTCCATATGTTCCCTTGTCACTCAGCAGGAAAAGTCCTACCTCCACAGCAGAATCAAAAGCTGAGGTGGTCTCCAGCTGTGAAGAGAGCCTCTCAGAGTCAACAGAAGGGGAATTGTGTCGGAGTTGCTGTTCTTCTGGATGATTTTATTAGGCTGGGAGGAAGGGGGATGTTCTCTATCTGGTCAGTTGGATGGGAGCATCTGTGTTTTTCAGACTCATTCAGAATTCCCTTAGGAGTGCTTTTGAATACCAGGTGGTTGATGCTGGTGAATATTTGTGCTCCAACCAATACTCAAAATGAGTCATCTATAACTGACCTCTATTTTGATTAGATTCTTAAGCCATGACTTGACCTGGTAAATCACCAAGATTGCCAATTCTTTTATCATGCGAGCACAGACACCTGAAGCTTTGTTTGCAGATTGTTTATTAGTAGAAGTACCAATTCCAAAACAAAGGCCAGAAGTCCTGACTGAGAAGAAGGACACCCAAGAAATATTTCAGAACTTCAGCATAGTTTATTTTCTCTTTTTGATAATGTCTGTATGACAAATATAAAGGTGATACTAAAACTTTACATTGAAACGCAAATTGGAGCATATCTTTGTTCCTTGCTCCTGTGCAGCATTTGCTTTGAATGGGGTTTGCTGAATGCGTGTCTTTGCTCCCCAGGGGAATTGAATGCTTCTGTCTACTCTTCAGCTGCTGCATCTTGCTTTTATTTTCAGTATGGCTTTTGTAAGGTTAGAAGGGTAATATTCAGGAAAAATCCAGGCTGATGTGATATATTTTTTCTCTTTTTATTTTTTTCCCTTTAATGCCTTTCTGAACTTTCAAGAGAGAGGTTAGCTCACTTAGTGCTCAAGGAAAAATTTTCAGGTCCCTATTAGTGTAGTCAGTTTCCTCCCCACCCCTCACTGCTCTACCCCTGAAAGATTAACTTGCACTTGGCTTTGAAACCATGTACTAGTGAAGTTTTGCTTCTGTCATTAATCTGTCATGCACACAAATAGTGGTAAATTACAATGCATTTAATCTAGTATCATATCCCATATAATTTACATTAATATCAAACTAGTTTTTTCACTTATTAATATTGCACTCTATGTCTCCCTTAGATTGTCCTTTAATTAATTGCAGGAGTTTTTTCCCTCCTTACAAAGCTCCAATTTATTTTGT
>NW_016690222.1:4236236-4246025 GCF_001604755.1 Lepidothrix coronata
GAACTCAGGCTTCATGCTTCCCTGTGGAGCCTGTTCAGTGCCCAGACACCCTCTGGGTGAAGAACCTTTTTCTAACATCCAACCTAAACCTCCCTTGATACAACTTCAGGCCATTCCCTTGAGTCCCATAACTGATCACCACAGAGAAGAGATCAGTGCCTGTCCGTCCCCTTCTCCTCACGAGAAAGTTGCAGGCTGCAATGAGGTCTCTCCTCAGTCTCCTCTTCTCCAGGCTCAACTCACCAAGTGACCTCAGCAGCTCCTCACATGGCTTCCCCTCAAGGCCCTTCACAATCCTTGTGGCCCCTCCTTTGGACACTCTCTAGTGGTTTAATATTTTTCTTATATTGAGATGCCCAAAACTGCACACAATATTCAAGGTGTGGCTATACCAGTGCAGAGCAGAGTGGGACAATCACCTCTCTTGACCAGCTGGTGATGCTTTGCCTGATGCGCCCCCAGACATGAGTGACCCTCCTGGCTGCCAGGGCACTGCTGACTCATCTTCAACTGGCTGTCGACCAGGACCTCCAGGTCCCTTTCCTTGGCACTGCTTTCCAGAATTCTCATTCCCTAGTTTATACGAACATCCAGGGTTGCTGCATCCCAGGTGCAGAATCTTTTCCTTGTTGAACTTCATGTGGTTGGTGATTGCCCAGCCCTCTAATTTGTTGAGGTCTCTCTGCAGGGCCTCCTTGCCTTCGAGGGAGTCAACAGCTCCTCCCAGTTTTGTGTCATCTGCAAACTTGCTTAGTATTCCTTCCAGTCCCGTGTCCAAGTCATTTATGAAGATGTTGAAGAGCACAGGGCACAAGATGGAGCCCTGTGGAACCCCACTAGTGACAGGTCACCAGTCTAATGTTACCTCATTCACTATTACCCTCTGTGCTTGACCTGTGAGCCAGTTGCTCGCCTGCTGCATGATGTGTTTATCCAGCTGTGTGCTGAACATTTTGTCTAGAAGGATCCTGTGAGAGACGGTGTCAGAAGCTTTACTGAAATCCAAAAAGATTGTCAACTGGCTTTCCTTGATCAACTAGGTGGCTTATCTTGTCATAGAAGAAAATTAGGTTTGATAAGCAGGAGTTTCCTCTCATGAAGCTGTGCTGGCTGTGACCAATGACTGTGTTGTCTTTCAGGTGTTTTTCAGTACTTCCCAGAATAATCTTCTCCATAACTTTACCAGGCACTGAAGTGAGATTGACAGGCCTGTAGTTTCTGGAGTCCTCCTTCTTTCCCTTCTTGAAAATCAGGACAATGCTGGCCAGCTTCCAGTCAGCTGGGGCCTCTGTGGATTCCCAAGACAGCTCAAAAATCATTGAGGGAGGTTTTGCAATGACATCAATCATCTTTTTGAGGGTTCTGTGATGAATCCCATCACAGGCCCAATGGATTTGTAGGGATCCAGCTGGAGCAGGAGATCCTGCACAGTTTCAGGGTTGACTGGAAGTTGATCATTCTCACAGTCATGGTCCTCCGGTTCAGGGCACTGAGACACCCTTGGTCCTTCATCTGTGTTGAAGACCGAGGCAAAGAAAGTGTTAACACCTCTGCCTTGTCTGTGTCCCTGTCTGTGAGGTGACCATCCTCATCCTGTAAAGGGCTGATGATATTTCTGTACTGCCTATTGCCATTAATATACTTGAAAAAACTCTTTATTGTCCCCCACATTTCTGTCCAGCTTCAACTCCAGTTGAGCTTTGGCCACACAAATTTTCTCCCTACAGCAGCAAGCAGCATCTCTGAATTCTTCCCCTGTCACTTGACCTTGCGTCCCCTGGACACACACCTTCCTTCTTTGCCTTATCTCCAGAGAAAATCCCTGCTCAGCCAAGCCAGCCTTCTGCCTCGCCTGCTTGACTTCCAGCATCTGGGAACTGCTGCTCCTGTGGCTTTAGGATGTGATGTTTGCAAAGTGACCAGCACTGATGGACCCCAGCACCCAGAAAAACATTTTTCAATAGGACCTTCCTTACTAATTCCCTGAGCAGCCTGAAGTCTGCTCTCCTCATGTCTAGAATTGAGGTTTTGCTGGCACTTTTCCTACTGTCAACAGAGATTTCAAACTCGATTACTTCATGGTCACTGTGACAAAGATGGCCACCAATCTCCACTTTGCTCAGAAATTCATAAAGATGTTTTATTTTTTTAACCATCAGAGTCTTAACAGCAAAACTGTAAATTCAAATGTGGGCTGCCTTGGCTCAGATGAGAGGACAGTGTCTCTCTGCTGCCTGATTAATAGGCAGTATAACTGTTTTCACTTCCAGAAAGAAGGGCCAGTTCTGAGGACCTAACACCTGAGGGTAGTGTATAAACAAAGCTTTGCAGTTTGGTATTTTGGAGAACACTTTTGACACAATGTCGAGCTAGTTGTGAAAAAGAGAAGGCAAACATTGTATGTGGATTAGCCCTTGCTGTTGAGAGCGTGTCCCTGGGTGTGTTTAGGGTCTTCCTGGCCATTTATGGTGCTTGCTCCAGCTGTGAAGCAGGTACTTTGTGCACTAACATGCTGTAGAGTTCATAAATGCCTGTATGGAAAGAAGACTGGTTGCCTTGAAAGTAGTTTTGGTTAGTGAGTATTTAAGAACTGTAAAAAGATCAGGAGAGTGGAGACGGTACATTGCACTCACGAGCTGCTGGCCAGCAAACCAAGGCCTATGGCAATATCTTGCTTGTAATTTACTGCATGGTGGGATGCTGACTCAGCTGTTCAGGCCTGAGCTACAGGGAGCTGGCTTCAATTCAGTGTTGAGGGAAGGGTATCAGTGAGAGCAATAAAGGACAGTAGAAACCATAGTGCGCAAGACTGTAGGCAGTAAAATGTTGCTTCTAGCAAGTACTTCAATTTTATATTTTTTTCCCAAATAGTTGCCCAAGTGTTTTCCTTCACTGGAGTGAAGGAGAATAGATTCCTCTTCATAAAGATAGTTTATCCTTTCCAGAAATGTGATTTTTTTTAATTTTTTTTTTTTTGCTATGTATTTTTCTCTCCTCATACACTCTTACCTGACTGCTTTATTGGTTCATCTATCCTAGTATCGCTGGGAGATCTCAGTGTGGCCAAACCTAAACGTGTGTTGAAATTAACCTTGCAGCACATTGTCCCTTCAATCTAAATATTGTCATATCAGTCCCAAACATTCACTCAAATGCCATTTGAGGTGATAATACAAGAGAAGTCAGTTGAAAGTTTCAAGATTCACAGCGAATCAGAAAAAAAAAATAACCAGCAATGTGCAAAATAGGAAAGGGAGTAGAGTTTAGTTCATTCATCCATCAGAAGCAGGGCAGGAATTTGCAGAGCTGGTGGCAGACTACAGTGAAAACCATTCAGCTCTACTCCATCACCTATGTGGAGAAAAAAATTGTTGTTTACTGGTATAAACTAAGCACATGCTGGTCTTGAATGATTCCATAACATAGAATGACTGCAGTAAAAGAGGAGTAGCTAGTCCCTGTTGAAGATTTCTATGCATCTTTTAGACACTTGAGGGAGAGGACATCAAGTCAAGGTATTTTGAAAAGTATAGAAAAAGTGTTGTGGAATTAGGCTTTTTTTTTCATCAACTAAACCAAGGAACAACAGATTTACTGTGTTAATCCTCTAGTAACTCACCACTGACTAAAGAGGATGTATTAAATAACCTATATTACTTATTGATATGTTCAGCAGCACAAGCAATTTGCTGTTGATCACTGCTGGAAGAACTTACTGCTTTTTGCTTCTTGAGAGTCAAGGTCCTCACATGAAGGAGTTCCGTTCTGCAGTGCTTTAGCTCAGAACATGACGCTTGTGATTCATGTGCAACAGTGGTGAAGTCACAACAAAACACAGCATTCCTTTATGTTGCTTAAACATGAAGTGTTCAAGGTTTTAGATGAGTTAAAGCATCGGGTACATTTGTCTGTTTTCCCCTATTTCTCCTTTGCTTATTTTGATTTGCTGTGCAAAGTATTTTAAGTACAGGGTTTTTTAACACAAAGTTGCTTTTCACTTGAAATATTCTTATCTTACTGATGGAGTAATTTTGTTTATTGCATGGTTTTGCTATTCAGGGCTTTAAAGATGCTTTAATGTTGTTTCACAGGGCTCACTTGGAGGCCAGTGCAGAGAAATGGAACAGATTGCTGACATCCCTGGAAGAGTTAATCAAATGGCTGAATGCAAAAGATGAAGAACTGAAAAAGCAAATGCCTGTTGGAGGGGATGTTCCAACCTTACAGCAGCAGTATGACCACTGCAAAGTAAGTTGCTTAAGCTTTATAGACAAATACGCTACTGTGAATTATCAAATGAAGCAAATTTTTGAACAGGAGAAATGATGAATACTTCCTAGTGATTAATTTCTCCACCCCTTTTGCTTCCACCCTTACCCAGTAAAACACAACTGAGACACTCTCTATAAAATTTCATCTAAAGGATTTCTGAGACACATACTCAGTTTCCTGATATTTTTGGAATCCAGCCAGGTGGAACTGCTATTTTACTCTAAAGTTAAGGAAGGCATACAAAAGTAAGAACTGAACAAGAATTGTGAAAGCAATGTTAAATGAAAGTGCAGGAAATTTGTCTTTATGGTTTTCTGCATGTTACTAAACTGACCAGTAGTATCATCCTCCTACCCCTGCAGATTTATACTGCGAAGGTGACTCAAAACTGTTTTTGAGAACTAAAACTTACCTCTGCCTTGTACTGTTGTAACTATAACATGCTGTTCTAGTTTTCTGATTTTGGTACTCGTGTTCTGTTTTTTTACATAATAGGGTATTAATTTCTACATACTTTTTGATAGTAAAAAACTCTGTTGCATCTACAACATTTCTTCATTCATGTAGCCTGTAGAGTCTGTCTCACCAACTCTGATCAGTAATTAAGTTCGAATGGTTTCGCCACTGGAAAAATTCATTCTAGTAGAGCCGGTTCCATCTTATCATATTTGTTCATCTGTGTGGTGTAAATAGGGTTGGAGAACAAATGCAACTTTACATAGCTAATTGCATGACAACTGTATTGCTCTCTGCCAACACTACACTTACATCTTTTCTCCTTTGGTGTTTAGTGAGGGCAAAAGTTGAATTTGGAAAACCTTAGTAATACAGAAATACTTGGAGTACTGTGGGATTCTACAGAAAATGTAGTCTGACACAAGCAGCATTCTGTGACTTAATTCCAAAATAGAAGAGCATAAGGAAATCTGCATATGTTTCTCCTTAATTTAGTCTTTTAAGATAAATTTATTAGCATAAACTCAGGATCTTTGTTTCTTGAGAGTTCATCTCTTCTTGTTCTTATCCACTTAAAGCATCATGCTCTGTTTGTAGGCACATCTGCTGTGAATATTTACTAATGATCAAATAGTAGATTGTTAGTGCCAGAGTACAATAAAAGGCTGTAACAAATCCAAATACATTTTGAAGGAGGTCAGTGGAAGGTGATAGATTTCTACAGGTCATTTTCTAAAGACTTGTTTGTGTCTCATGCTAGATTACAGTATGTGCATGATAATAGCAAATAATACTGGTAGAGCTTCTCATCTGAAGATCTCAAATTGATTTATAAGACTGAGGTTTTATACATCATTCCAAAGTTGAAAAATTAAATGTTAATGGTGCTGGATGGCTCATTTGGCTCACTAGTGAACTGTAGCAGTATGAAGGAGAGGGCACCTCTGGGTTGTTTAATCCTTGCCCTTATGTTTAAAGAATAACTGATATTTTTTATGTGTTGAGGTTAAGACTCTAGTGAGTGTGTTCGGGAGCTTTTGGAGATAATACTTTCATTTTTCAAAAAGGCAATATTCTTGCGATGTCATGGTGAGTACTGGATATAGTTGTCTGAGTCAAGTATATAATACGAGCTGTATTAATGGCCTGCAACCGCACAAAGTTAAAGCAACCCTGCGTATCACTTTATTTTTTATATACCCATGCAAGCAAGAGCACAGTATGCAATTGCAAGTATTTCTTAAATTATGACTGGATGATTATTTCTTAGCAGTTATTTTGGTAGGAACCAAAAGATTCCATGGAACCAAAAGATTCCCAGATATCATGTAATGATGCTGTGCTATACCAAACGTGAATTATTAGCACATGGTGTTTGACATTCCATTTGTGTTGCTTATTAGTTATTGCCAGAGAAGGAGAGCTGAACGACAGCTGTCTATTGGTTTGATTCTCCATGGTAATGCTTCACTGCTGTTTCTTAGCAGACTCATTCCTTACTGAAGCTGCAGTTTGCTAATAAACTTCATTAAGCTGAAAAGTTTTTTTTAGGTTGAAAGTGAAAACTGCATGGTTAAAAAAACCCAAACAACAAAACCCACCAAAACAAACCCCATTAGAAGTGTTTCTTCTGCTTTCTCAGCATGGTTAAGTAATTGACTGATGTGATTAGGATGTTGAATAGAGATGTTCTTGGTTGAGGAACACAATGAAGTTTATTTGTGTGATTTTTATTTTCAAAATGTTATGCCAAAACTGCCCTTTCAGTGGATTGTTCATAAAATAACTTTGTGATTCCATGCTGTCAGTTACTCTGTCCCTTGTGGTGGATATCACTGGCCAGTGTCACTTGCTTTGCCTTTAAGGTGCTCTGTATGTAGTCTGTGTTAAACTGGGAGTTTTCAGTGGAGATTTGAGGTGCGACCGTATAAGATGAATATTGCAGAGATATGACTTGATTTCTCCCTTTCCAAAGGATACTCCATTTATTCCACCTCTCATCAGTGGCTCTCCTGGTACTTTTTTTAACGTTTCTTTGCCTGTGCTTCAAGCATTAAACCTCCTAAACATTTCATTTTATTTTGTAAGATTACTTTTAATCAATTTTTTTTAATGATTCCATGTTGAGCTTCTGCAGCACAAATGGGTCTTGAAATGGTTCTCCCAGGTCTGTCTGAGCAAGGTTTGGGTGCCTCTGATCTCCTCTTTCATTTAGTTTCACATCTGAGTGTTGCTTTGAAGCTGTCCTTTGGCAAATTGAACAGTTCAGTACCTCATTTTATCTCCACTACTCTGTGACCCATTTTCTCTTATTTCCAACTTGCTTACCTTATCTTGTCCTTCCTGGTACTTCAAAATGTAAGTGGTGAAACAGTGGCTCAGCTCTGTAAGATGTGCCCCCATGTTAGTCTCATCTCCTTCCCTTTATTGTTCTGGGTTCTTAATCCTTCTCGTGTTAGCATTGCTTTTTGCCTCTGGTTACTCAATAATTGTTGTTCTTATTAACCTCCTCTCTTTCCTCTCAAGTACCTAAGATGACTTCTTTGCTTCAGCTTAATGACACTAATTCTATTGGTCCTGCCCTCTGTTAGTATCTCCCTCACTCAGCATTTGGCTTCAGCAGTGCCAGATAAATAAGTACAGTATTTGTGACAGTTTGGGTTAGCTCACATTGTTTGTGTGCTACTGAGGTGTGTTTGGACAGGAGGAAATAAATGTTTTGCCATTTGATGTTTAATTTTGTTTTTGTTTTAAATATCACTCCTCTTACGCTTTGAAAGCAAACATGACCAACAGCAATGTTAATAAGCTGAATAAAGGCTACAGATTTAGCCTATATTTCCCAGATTAACAGAAATGTTTCAGGATGTAGCAAATATTTATAAATTTTTGACTGTTTTTTTGTTGTTCAGCCAAACTTCTCTCATCTATGGTAGTTCGTAGTCTTATCACATACTAAATGCTAGGTGCAGTCAAGCAACACCAGTCTGGGTGTTGAGTGTTGCTCTGATGTTGCAGGGGGCAGGGCAAGAGGAAGTTTTAAATAAGGATGCATTAATTTCCTATTTTAATTATTCTCAAAATTTCTTTGTCTTTGAGAGTGGGCTCTAGAGCAGTTCTGAGAATACTGGAAAGTTATTAAATGCTTTGGGACGCTGAGAGGAAGTTTAAAAGTACCAGAGTTGAAAAGTTGTTCATATGGAGTGTACCTATAGCTGAGTCTACATTCATAAGTCTGGAACAACAGGGAATGATTTATAGGGAAAAGAAACTGAAGGCAGCTACCTTTTCGGAGTTTATTGCCAGGTTTTTTTGCATTATTTCGGTTTCTCACTGTTTCTAGTCCTTTGCAGCTCTTGTTTCACTTCCATTCTGTTCTTTATCAGTCTTCCTTATAAATATTTATGTAGGACTTTAAAGTGCGTGATGCAAAGTTTGATCAGCTGCATAGACTAGGGGAAAAAAACCCAAACACGGAATCACCAAAACCAGTAAAACAAAAACACCACCCCACGCCCACTCCCCTTAACCCCCTGAAAGACCACCCTTACGTCATATTTTAGTATGCCAGAAAAGCCACAAAAATACAATGAAAAAATCAGTGGCTGGTTTTGTGCATGTGGAAATACCTAGAGTCACACCTGTGTAGAAGAGGAGGCAACACAAATGTTGACATCTGTTCATTGAAGATGCGCTGAGAGCTTTATATCTCACTTTTCCACTGGAAGAGTTCCTGACTGTAGCTTTTTGAAAGTATGCTTTTCTAAAATACAAAGCCTACCTAAATGGTATAAATCACTGTGGTTTAGCTTTCAGAGAGAGAACCAGGACATTTCAAATTAAGGAGAAATGGGTACCCTCCTGCATAAATCCAGTTGGCACGTGTCTGCATAAATGAACAAATGTCTAGCTAATGCTAAATAATGCATGCATCTTGGATCAAATAGATGCTTAACTGAGCTTCATTTGAGCTCAGAATGAATTGGCCAAGGACCTGTGAATGTTTGATTGGCAACTTTATGTCTATGGATAGGTCATTAATATTTCAGATACTCTTCAAACTTTTGGGGGTTACTGCCTATGTTTCACACTTGGTTTGTTAAATTAATCAAATGATGGAAGTTCCAAGTATTTCTTTCTGTTTTACTTAACTGTTGTTACTTTATCAAAAGTGCTAGCATAGCCAACTGGAAACTGCTTTCTACTTATTGTTATACCTTCAGGATGCCTGTAATTGCATTGTTCTCTTTACCAGCAGGAAAAGGCTGTGAGGAAAAAAAACATTTTTCTAGCCTTAACTTTTCTGTGCTCGTTCGGATTTCCTGTCTGACTTTGGGCAATGGGCTTATTCTTAAATTAATTCCTACTTAGTTATTCTAGATTTGTTTTTCTTGGATATTTTCTGTATTAAAATCTGCTTCCATGTTAGAAACTGTTAAATCTAAGAATGAAAAGATAAGCATTATGGTATTGGTGCTGCTCCTGTCTGTGCTCTTAATTATAGTCTAGACAGGGTTTTATTAATTTGTTAGTTATCACATAAGACATGAAGCATGCATGAAATGTGTGCTGCTTAGAGGTGGTCAGCCATGTTGCTGAAATACTAATTCTGACTGAGATGTGAGCTGTGAGGAGGTGAGAAAGGAGAATTAAGCCGTCTATAGTTGGAAGTGGGAGATCAATACATCCTGGTGCTTAGAGGAAGAGCTGCAACTGGTCTGACTGACAAGGGTGTGATTGAAGCAGGAGCTTGAGCACTGTGTACTATGCTGTTGTGAAGTGGCTCTTTGAAGTAAGGATGTGGTTTCAGAATCTGCATGCTCTATCAAGAGGGGGAATAGCCTTCCCAATAGTCAATCAGCATTACTGAAGGTTTTAGAGCTTCCTAAGTAAACTTGCAATGGATAAGAGATTTTTAAGGACTCTTGAAGTTTTAAGTGCTTTGCATATTTGAGAGTCCTGAAGATTAATTATTGTTAAAAAAAAGATTGTACTGCACCAAAAATTTGTACTGTACAAGGGCAGCTTGTTACGTTATAACTGTGAGACTCTCTTCTTTGA
>NW_016690222.1:4246051-4312324 GCF_001604755.1 Lepidothrix coronata
AGGTGGAAATTGTGGGTGGAGATATTTTGTTACAGGAGAGCGTAGTTAATGCCTGAAGTTAAATGAGAGTTCTCAAGTGGACCGTCTGACTTAGATCTATTGCTCGCTAAGGATTTACTCAAACTGATTTGTGTGTTACCTGAATGTTTCAGGTGTGTGTCACTGCTCTCCTGGACTTTTTCTCCAAAAGAATGATGTGTAAACAAAAGCATGCCACAAAGAATGAGATGTTAAATTAGGATGCAAGTGCAGTGTATTTTTAACTTTGACAAAAAAAGTGTTTCTTCTTCTTGCATTTCATCTTGTTCCTAGAAGTGCACTTGTCTTGTGATAAGTCAGGAAAATTGCAACAGATCAGTACTTAAAATAATAAATAACCTGGATAATGAAAAAACAAATTATTCTGTCACTACTGCATAGTAAAGCAGATTGCCTTATTGTAGAAAAAACAATTCATAAACACTTTTCCAGTACAATAAATAAAATATTTCTGTGGGGTTGCCTTTTTAATACTATAATTTTGATGTATACAGCTCATGTTGCTCTTTTCTGAGGAACCAGTGTCTTATTTATTTTAATCAAAGACTCCTATATAAATTTTTAGAACCTGACTGGATCTTTTGCAAACCACTGAATAAAGTCTATTCTTACTGAAGGTTTTTAGATATCCTCAAATACCTAGGAGGACATTCTGACATTGCTGTGGAGGAAAATGTATGTGACAGAAATTAGACTTACACTGCAGAAACAGCACAGCAATCAGCCTTTTTCTTTGTCTTTAAAAGGCTGTGATGAGTCCAGTGCCTCTTTCTCTGGTATCTTGTTTCACATCCCAAAAAAACACTCTTCTTCCATCATTATTAGCAGTGGCTCATCTACTACTAATGAAACCTTGTAATATGTTGATGCACTGGAAATGTACCGGACATCTGTTTTCAGTCCTGTGTCTTGAGCTGCAAGATGATTACTGTCTGTGGCCTGACCTGCAAGGGTGCGCCACAAGCACAACCAGTGAAGGTGATGGAACGCAGGTGTATTAGTGATCCATTTTTGATCTCTACCCACAAGGCAGCCACTGTTTTCCCTTAGCTACCTGTGTTGTTGTTCATCTTGCAGTGTTCTTCTGACTCCGCTATATCCTTATGGAGGTGAAGTGACTGCTATTGCATGTGATAATTAGGATGAAGTTGCATCAAGATTTTATGCTGTAGTAAAACACTGGCTTTTTGTCTTGTCCTATCTGATGATGCTCAATATTTTTTTTTTGTTTGTTTGTTTGTTTTCAGCTGCACATTAAGCAAATCGTTTCAGCTACCTACCTGTATGAAACACCCAAGACTTTTTTTTCTAAGCTGGAACTGCCCAGAGAAGTGTTCAGGGTTTTCAGTTTGTCTATGCTTTTTTTTAAAGATAGTTGGTGTTTCAGTTGCATCAAAAATGCTGGGTACCACTCGAAACCTAAGGGCAATACATGCACAGATGAGCTCTCACACTGGATCACAGAAGTGGACTGGTACAAGTAAATGAGACAGGGCGTTTTTCTGAATGCCAGTATTTTTTTTGCTGAGGTCTGTTTTTCCAAAGGCAGAGAGCCAGGAAAAAAACACTGGCACAGCAGCAGTGAATCTGTTTTTCCACCTGGAGGGTGCTGCTAGAGAACCACAGTAATATAGTATCCATTGCCATATTTTTTTCAGGAGCTTTCATAGCCTGTATTAGGTAGAGCGGAAAACTGTTTGTCCTGCTCATACCTTTCATATTCTAACACCAGTTTGAGATTCTTTCTGTGTAGTCACAGAAGCTTCTCATCTCTCCTTGATTTCTCTGTAATCTATTTTGATAAATAGGACCACTAAGAAGAAACATAGTCTATTTAGCAAAACTGTTCACTTGTCATTCAAGGTGTAGAATGGAGCTTGCAGGGATTGCTGAAAATCTTAAGAAACTCTTTATATAACTGCTATTGTCCATATGAATTGTGTGCAAGTGCTGTAGAGTTTTATTGTCTTTCGTCGTGTGTTCTCAATGGGCAGAGTCCCCGGTGCATTACTGTTTTGGAGAAACTGAACAAGATCATTAGTTTATGATGCACTCCCTATTCTTAAGTATACACAAACAGAGAGGTTGTTGCTGTGTTAAAATCGTTCTGAAACTGTCTGCATTTGCAGATGGAAACTCGTGAAAAATCTGTTTTATTTTCTGTTAGAACATTTTAATCTAGATCCTGGGTTTTTTGCTGGTGCAGTCAGACTTTTTAGGGAAGAAAAATATTTATTCCAGTTAACTCCTGAACTATTGAAACCTCAATCCCTGTTTATTACAGTCAGTAATCCACCCTAGAAACATCAGAAAATCATAAATTGGGAAAATTGTGTTTCCATGGCAGCCGCCCACTCCTGTTTTCATGCAGATTCTAGAGATTAAAGGCTAGGCTTCAAAATATATGTACAAAATAGGAGAGGGGATGGGGTTCTGCTTTTCTTATACTTTTTTGTTAGTTTAGCCTTTTTGTTTTGTTGCATTTTTGGAATGCAAGGGTAAGTATTGGTTTAATGGGCGAAGTAATCTTGCTGTTAGTTACTTAGCTAATAGTTGTTTCTTGACAGTTACCATACATCTGTGTCTTCCAATCTGGTTTTCAGTGAATTTCTCTCCTGCAGGATGGTTGTCTGAGGGACTGGGAAACTGCTAGGAATGTTACTAGAAGCAGCTTTCTTTTCTGAATGTCTGTCTAGTCTTTCAACTTAATATACCAAAGGGTGTCCAAACCAAAAATGATGCTTAAAAATTTGGAGCATTCTTTTTAGGAAAATTGCTGGAGGTTATGTTTGTGCTGACATGGGTTTCCTGCAGTGTGAATTCAGTCTTGCTTTTCAGAAGAGTGTTGTACTGGGTCTGGGATTCCCACTCCTACACTGTCAGCTGCTGGAGGTTCTTACATACCACTTACAGATTTATCCAGATTGGTTAGTTGTTATGGGGAAAAGATTAGTTTTTTTCTTTTAATCACGTTTAGAACCTGAATGCTCATCTTGTGAGGTCAGTAGCACGACTGCATTCCTTGTGTCACTTTAAGTATCATCAGTGACTGTTCACATCATAAGAGCTTGGGGTTTCAGTAGTAAGGTACAAGTACAATTCCTCTATATAGTGCTATGCCTGATAGGATTGCAGTGTCTGCAGTCATTCCCTAGAGTTACTTTTTTTTAATCAATAGTTTACTGAATTCTATTGACTGTGGTGTAATTTAGATAGAAAGTATTTGAGTAGTGAGGTGGTTGTTGCTTATGGGGGTTGGGTTTTTTTAGGTTCGTGTCTTGGTTTTTAGGTGTTTCTTTAGGCACCTTGTTCTGGAAGTAGTGCAATGTTGTTCTCACAATCACCCATTTATTACTAAGAAGCGATTTTACATGCTTGGTTGGTCATCTTATAATTAAGTCCCCTGTAATGTGTGACAACACTTTAAGAGCATCCTGTACAAAATCAAAGTTTTCTCGAGAGTCCTTTCTATCTTGTTGCTTAACGATACTGTAACATTATGTCAGGGCTAGTAGTGAAGCTACTGTTTTCTAAAGTGATTGCAACTGCTTTATATTAACTGGATGTGAAACTTTGTAGCCCACTCTGCCAAATAAGAGAATATGTGTGCAGTAATTTCTGTGACGTGAGCAACCTCTTCTGGTTCTGCGGTGAATGAAGATAAGCCTTAACTCTAGTTTTTGATAGTCAGAGGTGCCATACTATTACTGACTGTGATTATACTAATGTTACATGGCTGCTGTTTGTTATCCTTATGCCCTATTTCTCCATAGGACAGACTTTGGGGGCATGTGGGAAGCTGCATAGTTCTGCTGAACTTCTGGACAATGTGGGTTGATACTTAAATGCACAGGTGTAGGCTGTAGTGAGAGAGAACATTTCAAACCTCTTCTCAAAGAACTTAATAGCTGCTATTAATACTAATTTATGTATTTTATGGTACAATTTTAATGTTTTAGATGTTTCTTGTTCAATGAATGTGTAAATGGAGAGAAAAGAATATTTATGCCAGTGTTGGATGGTATAACTCAATATGCCAGTGATATTTCCCAGTCAGTTTCATAATATTGATGTCAGCAATTTTGTTTTTGCAGACAATATTTATAAGCTTTAGAGATAGTAAACAAAAGCCATAAATCATTAAATAAATGTTTTGATAGCTTTATTTTGGGGGGGGGGTTGAAGTGAATTCTGTCTGCATTGCTAAATAATTTTTGGTCTGGACATCCTAATATAGGTAATGGAATAGATTAAAAAAGAAAAAAAAAACGCAGAAGAATTCCTCTCCCTTGAAGCAGCTGGTTTGCAACTTCCATGCTTGAAGAATTTTTAAAATATAAAGTAAAATATCTTGATTAATGAAAGGATTGTGCTTATCATTTTATAAATAGTCATTAAAAATGCCTGCTGTTGTAACTGTGATTTAGTTGGGTGTAAATTAAAGTTTTCAATACCAACAGAGACTTCAATAATTGAACCCAATTACTACTTTTATTAGTATATTTTTCAGTAAGTCAGTGAAACAAGTCAGTGAGAATTTAATATTAGCAGTATCAGAAGAGGGAATAGTAAATGAGATAGTTTAAAAGAAATTGCTGGAACAAATACATCACTTTTTCAGTTAAATATTAGTGCAGGTCATCTAAAATTTTTCTCCCCTTGCTCTACAGTTTATACAGTCTACATTTGTTCACCTTGGAATCAACCTGATATGAAGTCTTTATTTTTTCTTTTTATTTTTTCAAGTAACAGTACATTTTCTGTTTTGTGGTTCCATCTTCTTGAGTGATCAATTTGCCTCAGAGGAGATAGGCTAGAAGTTTGTGTAAGCATTCACTACCATTAAGGGATCAGATTCAAGCCAGAGAAGAAGCCCTCCAACTGAACAAAATGCTTAAACTATAACATTCTGATGCCCTGAAAGAAGAGGGAAGACTGATTGTAAAAATATTTTTATTATCAAATAAATGCAAGGGAGGGGAGGGCGTAATTTTTAGATAATTATTGATGATGTCTGACAATTTTACCTTGTGCACGTGATTTTCTATCTTGAGTTTTGAAGCACAGAGACACTGAGCAATACTTCATCCTGACATCTGCCATCACGCTGAGTAGGGATGCTTTTGGGAGCCATAGTCACTGATAATAGAAACAAGGCGCCAGGCTTTGGCTAAAAGGTAGATTCCGATTAACCTCCCCCTCTGCTGCCCTGCCTCTGCCCTCCTCCCTGCTGCAGGAGTGACTCAGAATCCTCTAAACTGGGAGTGAAAGTTATTACTGAATAATTGTAACCTAAATTGTATTTGAGAATCATGATTTTCTGAGTTTATTAGGCTTTTTCTACAGCTAGGAAAAACTTTCTGGGCTTGAGTCATTAAAACAGGCAGTGCTGGGTTTCTTGAATAGATCTGTTGTTTCATGTTTAGCAGCACTTTTAACATATGTAGAAATCTACATATTTTGCTAATTAAATACACAGAGAAGGGAGATGTGTATTTGTCATAAGGATTAGAGAATTCTATTTCAAAAATTTAAAATTTAAGTCTGTTATGCTTTTGACAGAGAATTGAGCTCCAAAACTGCTAATGATTTCAAGGTTGAGACAACAAATGCAGCTGACAGAAGCACTGTTTGGATGCTTTTCAAAAGTGCCTGGAGCTAATCTACTCATGTGAAGTTGACAGAAAATACTATTTCAGTTTTGCTTTTTTTCTTTTGGATTGCAAAGCCTGATGATGCTCTTTTGGGCTGTTGGAATAAGAAGAAAGCTGAAGGAGGCTACTCTGAGTGCTGTATAGGTAGCTAGAGGGGAAATTGCAAAAACATGCAGGACTTGGTTTTATTTTTTTCCTCAAAGTCTTACTTGAGTGGCACAAACTGAATGTGTTGAAACTCTGCATTTTTGTTTTAAACATAAGACTATTTACAATCTGTGACAAAGCTCTGGAATCAATAAAAAGTGAGGAAAGAGGGAGAAAAACAAAAAACTAAGAATAGTTGTCCATAGGAGGGTTTTTATCACTGTACACCTCTGCTCTTGGAATAATGAATATGCTTATAAAATTATGTGATAAGTGAGCTTAAACTGGTGTTTGGACCCAGGTTGGTTTGATTAAACAACATAATTTTTATTCTAATGGAATTCTAGATGTGAAAATACATGATCAGTGTCTTTGTGTATTTTGGCACATTTTCCCATGGTTGAATTTCTGGTGTTTCTCAGAGGTTTGACAGCTGTCTGTTAGCGCCCTTAATCGGCACTTAAGAAACTTCAAGTGTAGCTTCTCCCCTAGGCAAATATGTGAAAACTTTTCTTCCCCTTTGGCCAACAGGCATCATCTCTTTGCCCTCCTTTGTGTGTGAGGGACTTGCCTGAATCGACAAACAGCTTCTGTTTCTGGCACTGCTCTTGTGGATCAAGTTGAAAGATGGAAATGTTGGATTTGGCACATGAGGCCTTTGGGGTATTATAGAAGCTGTACAAAGTCCTACCACAGTCTTATACAGTAGTTAATGTGAAGCATGAATAGTGTCTGCATGTTCTGCTTCTGTTGCTGTTCCCAGAGTCACAGAGCAGCCATGCTATCGTCATGCCAACTCTCTGCAGCAGGCTTCTTCCCTGGGGAAAATGTAGGAGGTGTAGGAAACTGAAAATCTGACAGACTTCCAGTGGTAAGACAAATCTGTTAACCTCCATACTGCTGAGGTTTTAAAAAGTTGAAAGGTCCTGAATCCAGACTGGAGAGGGAATAGCATCTTCCTGTATTTTCCCTTGCTGAAGAGTGTTTGATAAGTCTGTCTTTATTAGTTCTCCATTCTCTGTGAGTTCCTGAAAATCAAACTGTTTCTATTTTTCCTTGGGTACATAACAGATGATCGTGTCTTTCCAGCAGGGCATCACAGATACCTATGCTAGTAACAAGTGAGTTTTTCAGTAAGAGAAATTAGCCTCTGTAGAGATCTTTCTGACAGCACTTGTAGTGTTCTTGCAGCATACACAAACTTGGACATTTTTCCACTGCATTTCTGCATATGAGGAGGACTCCCACAGGGAATTTGAATTTCATTGTGCCTGTGTGTGAGTTATATGCAGTCCCGGGTGTAGAAAGTTGGGAGTGAGGCACTTGAAAGTACTTGAGCACAGGCTCAAAGGAGTACTGGGGTATTTTTCCTTCTCTGACTCCAAAACTTCCTTTATGGTATCGGTACTTCGTCATTCCTCATTTTACTACCATGTTCATAAATGTAGCATAACATTCTTGTTATATTTCCTGAACTTGGAAAGGACCGTTTTAGAATAAGCGCATCTTTAATGTTTATGAGGTAGGCAGTAAATAGATGAGCCTACAAAATTGAAAAGCTACAATGATTTTCACACATTCTGTCTTACAGATGTGTTTGGCTTGTTCTCTGGATAATGAGGAAGTAAAGGAAATACAGAGCAAATCTTTCTTTTTGTTACATTTGACTGACATGAGTCATTCAAAGTATGAAGGGTATTGAGGAAAGAAGAGTACACGAGCATATGATCAGACTGCCATTGTCACTGCAGCAAAACTGTCATGACCCCTTCACTTTCTGGTTAACTCGGTGTGCATCCTTACTATTATGTGTATTTTAAATGAAACTATTCCATTCATAGTGACAAGATGATTAGTGCTGAATATACATAAATACAAACTAGCCAGAAAGGTGCTTTTGGAGTTGTGCATACCTAATTTATATCCAATTTTCCATGTCAAAGGACTACACTGAAAAATTGAGCTAAATGATGAACTACTATTTTCAATAATAAATAACCAAGCCCAAGCCACACTACTTTTATTTAATAGAAGTCTTAAACTTTGCTACAGCTTTCCTTCTGTGATCACTGCTAGAGCCCAGTGATGTGCTGTGATGGTATGAGCCTTTCTTGGAGAAAGGAGCCTGATGAAAGATTCCCTGAATTCCATATATCTGACATTTTGCACTTAATTTTGTGTTGGCATTCTACAAAGATCAGTTCATTCTGCAGTGGTGCTTGTTATCTGCATGTATGAGCACTGACCGTGTAGCAGCTTCTTTAACACCAACGATGTGCAAGCAATCCACATTTTTCTCTGTTGTGCTGTATTTGTGATGCTTGAAGGTGTCTCACATGCAGTGGACAGAGCTGAGCAGAGAGGAGGTGATGTGTATGGGCAGAGAGAAGCATGCTGAGTCTGAAGCTACAAAGCAGTCATGCTTGGTTGAAATTACTCATTTTCAATAGGTCAGCCTCATTTGGGGCCATCATTTCTGATGATCTTGTATTCTTTTGTATGATCATGCAGATAATGCCTTCTGACATTTCTGGCTGCTACGAGATTCTTAGTCCAGTAAGCATGGTTGCTTGGCTGCAGTTACCCAAATGTTTTTTTCACCTGTGTCTTCCTACTTAAACTTTTTGTGGTGGTGATGGTGCAGCAACACTGGAAGAGGAGGAAGCTATCTTTCTTAACACTAAATCCATGAAGGAGGGGCTAGTGGTAAACACAGCACAGTACATAAAACAAACAAACAAAACCCCATTGTGTGTAAAACAAAGGTACTTTTCTTGCTGGAGAGAAAACTAAAGAACAGACACAGGTCAGATGTGAATCACATTGTTTAATGCTGTTCTGGAAAAAAAACCGTTAAATGCTAAGATGGATGGGTATGATCTAAAAATCTCTACATTGTGAATACATGTGAATACTGCATTTTGATTATGCTTGTAGACCAATGTGAAGAGATTTCTAAGAAATCTTTTCTAAGTTAGAAGCACTGAAGCTAGAGCACCTGATTACTAAATACAATATGAATGAACTAACTCAGTGAAATTCCTTTACCGTTTTTAAAATCCGTATTTTTTGGAGTATACTTGTCGTTAAGGGTTTCTGAGAAAAGGGACCAGTGTATAGGTGTCTTGCTGCATTTACATGCATTACATGTTTTCAGTTTCTTTGCTAAATGGATTTAAGTTGATAATTTCCATTTCTTGGAAATTGTTATATATATGTTGAAATATTCTTTGGCATCCAGTCACTAAAACCAATTGTAGTTTTTGATTTTAAGACATTTCCTGGGTTGATTCTCGGTATTATTGTTTATACTTTCAGCATTTTACTTACTGTGTCTACTTCTCTCAATACCCTTACTAGGTAACTTTTCCATGGCATAGAGCTTGTTTCTAAGTATTGAGGACTAAAAATACCAATTTGATTGTATGCTTTTAGGTTCTTTTTTGCTTTTTAATGAGAAAGTCTTTGTAGTTTCAGATTCTTATTCCAAAGAAAAAGAAATCCCATTTAAAAGATGCTAGTTCTAAAAAGATGCATGTAAAATATTCCAATTCTTTGCCTGAAGAGCTGAAAAAAAAAAGCTTTTCGTAGTGGTGAAACACATCAGAGAAAGGAAATGAAGTGAGTGAGCATTAGTAATAAGTCTGTCTTGTGATCTCTCTAATGTGTCCACCTTGTATTGGAAAGTATTTGTGGAGCTGAGTTAAATTTAATAGTCCTACTTCGTGGAAGTATTCTTTTAAGTGCCAGTATCTTTCACTAATTGACCCCAAGTTAGTGTTGGTTATATTAAATTACTTTTTTCTCATAAGCAGAAAGCCACTTTGTAAAGTGGCTAGAAAATCTAAAAAAATCTAAAAAAAAAATCTAAAAAATGGTTAATGACAACATAATAATGTCCTTCGGTAGGACCTTTTTTTTTTCTTTCCAAATTAACAATCATTCTTATAGAATTATTTTTTAATCAAGGAATGTGGTTTTTCTGAACAGCTATTATAAGAACTTATGATAGGGGAATATAAGGCAAAATTTTGTCTTTATTGTCCGTGGATATTTTGCAGAACTTTCTCTGGATTATTTGAATTTCAATTTTTTTTTCTATTGGAAAAAAAAACCGGAACAGGTTGTTAAAATCAACTAACAAACTCAGTTGGACAGGACTCTGTAACTGGGTGATCTCAGTATTTGACAAACACTGACAGTTTTCAAACAGGCTTACTCAGTATTTTTTATTAATATATGTATAATGAATGCCCAGTGATATTTTAATCCTAGTTTCTTATTACTAGGAAGGACTGAAAGCAGCACTTTTTTTTTTTTTTTTTTTTTTTTTTTTTTTTTTTGCATTTTTCCTTAATTGAATTTACAGGTCCAGCTGGATTTTCTGTTGTTTTTATGAGATATTGTTAGACCATCTTTTGGAAAATACAAAGACCTAGCAAGGCTGTTGTATTGGACAAGTCAGAGAGGCATATATGGAACTAATAAAGCAACACAGACTACTGCATGTCATGACAAGTTTGGGTGTTCCTTGTTTGACGAGGGCTTAAAACTCCCAGCAGAAGTCTTTGTTATTTAAGTTCTGTGTGGTTCATGATGAGGGAAAGGTCTCTGCTGCTTAAAACAAACATGCGCACCCAGCCTGCCAAAAACACCAAAACCCAAGCCCACCACAACTATGCTGTGATACCTGCTGCATTGCTGCTGTGCCACAGAATATGTGAAATATTTCACTTGAGGATTGCCTGGTTTTCCCTTTTTTTTTTTTTTTTTTCTTAAATGCCACTGCCTTGTACAGACATGGCATAGGTGTCAAGTTTTGTTTTTTCGTGTTCCTGTAACTTCTGATGGCAGCTCAAATGAGCTGAAGGAAGTGACTTAACCAGAGGAAAAGAGACGTTGCCCTTAGGGTATTCCTTTCTCATGTCTTTCCCATAAATGCTTGGAGAATTGCCCAGAGAAGAGTATTTCCTATTTTAAATGCTACTTATTTTTTGCAGTGGAAAAAAAGTATTTACTTTTATAGTAATCTTGCTCTACTGAGCAGATGTTGGATATACTAGCACATGATCCAGAGACAGGAAATTTTGGAGAAGTGACCAAAAGCAGAAAATCAGTATAATCTGTTGTCACAGTAACCAACTATGTTGTGTAAGCTTTACAAAGACACTGTCAGTTTAAATACTTTTGAAAAAGGGGAAGACTTAGCAGAAAAGTGGAGAGCAAAAAGGGGGGATAGAAGTAGAAGGAGGTGAGGAGGACAGTTTGTTGACTGTTTAGTGATTATTCAGTTGTCTGTCTAGACCATTTGCTTCTGAAAAGAGACTGCTCATGGCTAGGCTTCGCGAACGAAGATTTGGGAAGGCTCTATCCACATTTGCTACAGGCACGCTGGTGGCTTATAAGGCCAATACGTGACAGACATATCCGATTGCAAAAGGCACAACAGAAAGACTCCTTAGATGGTGTATTCTGCAATACACGGTTCTTTCTGCGTTGCCTTTTTTCCTCGAGAGTGATCCTGCGTGTGTTTTTGAAGGAGACAGCTGCGTTATAGATGGTGTGTCTCCAGGCCTCCCGATTTGAGACCAGAGTAGACCAGTTATGGTGATCAATATGGCCAAGGCTGAGATGTTGTTTCAGGGAGTCCTTGTATCTTTTCTTCGGGGCTCCTCTCATGCGGCAGCCAGTGGCAAGTTCACCACAGAGCAGGATCTTAGGGAGGCGGTGGTCCTTCATCCTTGAGACGTGCCCTGCCCATCGCAGCTGCGTTCTCAGTAACATGGCCTCAATACTTGTGACAGCTGCTTGCTCTAGAACAGATGTATTGGTCACATAATCTGACCAGTGGATGTTTAAGATTGAACGGAGGCAGCGTTGATGGAAGCGTTCTAGGAGACGCAGGTGGTGGCGGTAGATGACCCATGAGACTGCAGTGACTAAGGAAAAGGAGTAATTAACTTTGACAGGATTTCTTCTTCTGAAAGGATTCCCAGTAGCACTCCTCTATCATGTATGCATGCATGTATACACAACCGAACCCAAAAACCAGAACAGGAACACTGGAGGTTGTCTCAAATTGCAACTGGTCTTTAGCATTTTGCTGCTTTAGCATTCAGCTGGGCTCTGGTGACTGCTTCCTCCTGGACAGGGGAATATTCCTCCCCTTATGGAATTGTCGTACAGGAGGTGCTTCTCTGAGATTTCTTGCGGTGATCTCACTTTTCTGATTATTTATAATTCATAGGTGATGTCATGTAGTACAACTCATTTTTGTTTTGGTGATCACAATTCAGTGGCAAGGATGCTGATGTACCCTTGCACTAAGGAGGCTGGTGTACAGGAAACCTCCCTTCTGTGAGACGTGGACATGCTCATGAAGTGCGTCCTATCTTTATATATTGAATGAGTATTCGTAATGCTGCATACTGAAAAGTTGCTCTTGGGAGTCTGAACTGCAATTACTAAAAATCTTTCTCAAGACCTCTGCATTAATATGATTGATACCATTTAATAGTGAAATAGTTTATGATACCAAACATATTTGACTTGTCCCATTGATTTTTTGGTTTTTTTTAAGAAATGTAGAGGAAATTTTAATCACACAAAATGAGCAAAAGCTGACCTGAGTTTAACTACTCCTAACAGCAGTTCAGCACCCAACTTAATAGCGGTATCATCTTAGTTTGAAGCAAGAATCTAATGACCTGTTAATACTGACAGTTCATCAGTAGTCAGTAATCATACAGGTTAAGCAAAGCCAAGCCAGTCTGTTGCCAGAAGCAAAGAAAAAGGAGTGTGTCCTTCTTTTGTTGAAGAGGTAGATGGTTACTGTTGAGTGTGCAGGGAAATAGGTAGTGCTAAGAGGATATTTGAGGGCTCTTGCTCAATTAAATAATAAGCCATTTAATATGCAGCAGATGTTTTGTGTCTTGTGTCAGGCCGGAGGTGTTGCATGTTTAGGACGCATAAGAAAAATACTTTTCTTTTGGTCTTTATCCGTCCTCCATTTTCTATATTTTCTGTCATAAAAAGCAGAAGTTATACTAGTTGTTACCCATAAAGAAAACCTCATTTGTGAGCTTTTACAGAACTTAATAGTAAAACTTGTCCGACACTATGCTGTTATATGCCATGCAGTGCACAGTTACACAATTTGAAACTAATTAGAGTTAGCATTGAGGACATAAATTTCCTTTGCTTCTTTAAAGGAGATACAGCTTTGATGAAGACTGTGGAAGAAATGTAACTTCTATTCTGCAGACAGCTCTACAAAACAGTTTCATCTGAAATGGGAGGAACCTTATTTTGATGGTGTATTGCCTTGTCTTGAAGGTTGCTTTTTAGAGGGTATGATATCTTCAAAAGCCTTTGAAATAGACTCACTTCAATGCTTTACTTGGCATTGTAGAGTGATGTTTTTCCTGCATGGTTGTTCAGGGGGTTTTTTTGCAGACAATTTAAAATGGCATTGCATCTTTGCTGATTTCTTATTGTTAGTCCCTGGTGTCTGAACACCAGGTTTTGTACATGTTAGAAATAAAGATTCTAGTTTGTCCCTAAGTTTCATATAAGTACTTGTCCTGTTTCTGACAGTAGCAGGGTTTGGACGGACAGGCAAAAGAAAAATGTAGCAAGTAGAGAGGATTAATTCTCTTAACACCTTGTGTTGATCAGAAGTGTATGAGAATGTCTGTGATGATACTACTGGTTTACAGAATCCTGACAGACTGTGTCTTCAAGAATTTAAATGGATTCTTTGTGAAAATCTGTGATGTGTTTTTCTCAGAGTTGCATAGATAGTGGAGTTTATTCTAATTCCATATACTTTAGAGGATGGAGAATTGCCTTAATGATCACTGACAATTCATTTTGTCAAAAGTGTGTAGAAATGGGACCAGTGAGTCAAAGAGGGGGATTTCTTGTAGGCCCCTTTTGGTACTGGAAGGCTTCTATAAAGTCTCCCTGAAGCCGTCTCTTCCCCAGGCTGAACAAACCCAAATCTCTCAGCCTCTCTTCATAGGAATAGTCTTCTTCGGGAAAATCCAAGCTAGAAGCTGCATGCTCATTTTGCTTTTGGCCCTGGAAACCTAGTCATGGCTTTCCTCAGAGTACTTTAAAAAAAAAAAATATATAAAAAGGTCAAGTCTTCCAAGGTTGTTGACATCAGACAGCTGTCATGTTTCCATAGTCAAGTTTGGTAGGATTAATTTTCCTTCACCAAAAGCACATTGTAGTCCTTTTGAAGTAAAACAGAATGTGTTTTTACTGACAGTTTGGCATTTGAACATTGGTTCCACTGCTAACAGGGTGATTACTGCTGTTGTGTAAAAGTAAATACTTTTCTTCCATCACCCAGAGAGTGGAAAGCTGCAACAGCTTCCCTCTCTCTTCCTCTGTTAAACTCCACACTCTGATTCAGGCATTTTTGCATTCTCTGGGGTACAATCTCTATGAATTCCAGTATTAAATCCTGTTGAGGTATGTTAAACAGATACTTTTTTCCTAAAAGCTGTGTTAAAAACATAACTTTTTTCCTGTGCATAAAACAAACCTGTTTTAATCTACTGCTTTTGTTTAGTTTTATTCAAGCCATCAAATTTAATGATTCATGCCCTTTTTTAGCTGAAAAAATGAATTTAAACCAAAATATGCTCACTTAGATTAAAAGTTTTCTGGATAAGCAAAATAAGCATATACTAGCAGATTTTCTTCTATACTGTTTGTATGATACTTTTGTAGTACTTATTGTACAGTGAAATGTGAAATAAGGATTGAATACAAAAAAATAACTTTCTTGGAGAATGAAAAAAGACCCAACAAAGCTAGTACAGTGGAAATGCACTAAGTGTGTAGCAAACCAATCACAACAGAGTTCCACTGATCAGAATGGCTATGATTCTGAGGATTTCAGTAGTTCATTCATTAGGGAATTTGTGTTAACACACTGAGATCTGTCTCTTCACATTACGTTTTAGTCAAGAAAATAATCATATCTTTTTGAAGATAATGCTTTTGGCATCAGCTCAAGGATACATGGTGTGGGGTTTTTTCCCCTCAACATAGTTCCAAATCATATATTAAAAAAAATATAAATAAATAAATAGATTTTAAAAAGAAAAAAAGAAAAGCCTTCAGGCATTCCATGTTTTCCAGTGCCTAAGAGTATGCTCTGTTGAGCTTCCAAAATTCTCAGGGCAATGAAGTCTTGGTTATCATTGACCTAGAAACACAAATAAAGTCTCATTTCAGTGGCCTAGGAAATATGAAATCAAGTTACATAAGATTTTTGGTGCTGGAAGACATATTAATGAACATCATTATGCCTCATTTTTTGTAACCTTTGCTCAATTAAGTAGTGTCTCCCTTCATCCCTAGTTTGATTTAGACCCTGTAGGATCTCTAGGGAATGCAGGACTTGCAGCAGTTCTTTCTTTGAAAAAGACTAAAGAGGTTCTTTCTTGGCAAATTGTTAACTGTGTGAAAAAAAACCCATTAGTTTAATTTTTAAGAAGTGTATCCCTGTACTCTTTATTCAAGAATAGCCTTTTAATGTCTTTTTTGATACAGTGTGTGTGACAGTTAAGTTTACTTCTGCCTTTGTGCTGTAGTATTGGCTTCTTTTCTAGTGCACAACAGAGGCCTTTTAAAGTCTCTGCAAGACTATTGTGAGAATTTTCCAAACTTCTTCAAATCATCTTTTTCTGATTTACAATGCTGTTAGCTGGAAATGCAGAAAATAACCTTACTGGTTTTGAACTACTATAACAAGTTTAGAAGGAAGTCAGTTCCCCTTTCTTAATTAAAGTGTGTCACAGAAATATACAGATGCAGTTTGAGATTGTCAGTTTATTGGTTTTTAGAATGTTAGCAACAGCTTCATGTTTCATGTTCCTAAGTCTGAAGAGTAGATGATACAGCATACTTTCCTTCCTCTGTCTTATTGTCTGTACTACTGCAAAGCAGTTTGTTGAGAGTCAGTTATAGATACTTATTTTATGTAGTGAATGTCTATTAATGCATATACATATATGGAGGTGGGTGATATTTTTGGTAAGTAGCCCTGAGCACATGCACTTATCCAGAGACCAGAGTGGGAAGGGAAATTATCAGGGGACAAATAAGTCTTAGTGAAGAAGTACACCTATTTCTGGCCTGAAGCATCTGTTTTGATAAATCAAAGGAAAAATCTTAAGTAGGCTAACATTATTTGCCTCTAGTAAAAGATCACCAGCATGCATAGTCTAATTCTCTTTTACCCACATCTGTGCTTTTTTATTCCTGTCAGTTTAGTTTCATTTCGTTGTGCCTTCAGGCAAAAAAGAGGAATTTGCTATAGATTTGACTTCCAGGTCTAAACTCACGTTGAACCCTTGTAGTTGCCATCCTGTTTGCACACTCTGTATTGGCACTACAGCAATATAGGCAGCAAGTGTTAAATGGTAAACTGAGAGACAATTTAGCAGCCTTTGACACTTCTCTTTGGTCCTTTTTGAGATGGCTGCGTAGACTCTTCTATTAAAAAAAAAAATCTGAAATACTCAATATATATTTGTTATGGAAGCAAACAGCTTCCTCTTCTCCCCCACCTCCTCCGATATTTGCCTTTCTTTCCCTATTCTGGTCATTGTTTGTCTCTGATTTATCAGAACATGTAGAATTTGGTCTCATCTTTGAAGTCCCATGTGCTGCATGTGTCTTTGTATCTCCAGGTGTTAATGGTTGTATATTTTTCTCCAAATAGAGAGAATATTTCTCTTACCAAATAGGTTAAGTATGGGATAGTAAAAGGTAAATGCATGGTGACCTGCACCGTCTCAAATGAAATGTTACCCTTTACTTGAATATTTTCTATATCAGCTGGGGTAGATACATTATAAAACTGCCTTTTATGCAGAGATGTGTCCAGAGACCAAAGCACTTTTGAAGTTTTTTGTGTACATGTTATATTAAAAAGTGCCTGATGTGAAGGAGCAGCTTTTAAGCATGCTATGCTTATTTTCATTCTAGTTCATTCTTTAGGGATGCAGACAGCTGGCAGAGACTCAGTCACAACCTTTATCTCTGTGTGATCTTTATAAACAATTCCTCGTTTCATTTTTTGAGTTTTCTCAATCATCGTACTTATTCTCCCCGTCCTATTATATGCCACGGATTTTTTTTTTCATTTTAGTGTATAAAAGTAACAGGAGTTTTTCAAGCGCTGGGTGCAGAATAAAGATGAATAAGTAATTAAATGCTACAGGAGCTGCTGATTGGCACGTAAAGCTACAGTGTGCTAAACTGACACGAGTTACAGTAACATGCATCTTTACTTCCTTGAAAGAGTACATAATGAGACTTGATTTAAATATGTTCTGATTTTAAGAAACATCCCATGTGTTTTCTTTGAAATTAGCTTTGCCTTCATCTATTGGAACTATTAAGCTGATTTGCTCCCTGAATTATTCTGTATGTGTACAATTCAAAAGAGAAAAAGAGGCTGTAAATTAGTAGTCCGCTTACTGTGCCCAAGGAAATAACTTTAAGGTGCAGCTGAAGGAAATAAGTGCTTGCAGGATACACTAAACAGTGTAAAGAATCACAAATAGCAAAGGTTTTGTAGCTTCCTGGTTTTTCAGGAGTGGAAAAAACTTCAGCTACAAAGCATTCCCAACAGCAATTTTGTAATGCTTGGTTTAGGCAGATTCCTTTAAAAATCTTAGCTTGTGAGAAGAGTTGGGTTTTATATTAGAAATCATAAGCATCTCTAATGAAGAGAGGGCAACTTGGTTCAATTATCTTGGTATAACAGAACAAATGGTATATAATTTCCACAGTTATAATGTTACTAAAAGAGGAACAAATCAAAATGGAGAGTAAATAATTAGCTAACGGTTGTAAATCATGGAGCCAAAGCTTTTGTTCTCTTCCCTGAGAGGAGGAATGTTTTAGTGGAGTCCTGGGTTACTCTGCCATAGTTGACTAACTTGAAGAATGTCCCTTATACCTGCAAAATGGATGCTGCAATGCTGATCATAGTTGTTACTTTGTGTGATGCTGTGTAAGACACTTCAGAAGTGTCATTTTGTGAGCCCTTGTCCAGTGGAAGAATTCTTCAGGTTTCAAAGGAGGATTTTTAAAATTATTCTTGGTTAGTACTGCTTAAGATCAGCTCTGGAAACAGTTTGTGCTGACATCAACACACCAGATTTTAGGTTTCCAGGGTTTTTTTCCCCTTCTATAAGAATCAAAACTGTCTAAATGGTTTCTCCAGGACTCTTTAAAAATCCATGTCTTGGTTTATGTAGGAAATAAGACTGAATTTTCCAATGCAGGAAAACTGTATTGTATAGACGTTGGATTTATTTGTCTGTCAACTGTCAGATTACTGAGAAATGTGAAGTTTTTATTTTAATCCATTACTGAAAGTATACAGTAATTTTACAGTTTAGAATTGTTGTATGAAATAAGGTGGTATGAATTATGCCCAAAGTTGCATACAGACTCTTTTTATATGAACAATATGCTTTAAAATAGTATTGTACTTTTATAAATAATGAAAAGCATAATGTAGGGAAAATAAGTGTTATTTCTCTGCTCAGTGTTCACTTTTTCATTTTGTCTTCACATCTGCATGCCCAACAGAACTCAAAAAATATTTGCATCCATGTGTTTACCTTATTAGTGGACTGTTTCAGTGTTAAGTTTGGAGATACCTCTCAAGTCTTTTGTCGTACTTTCACTTATTTAATCTATACCAGAACTCTAGTACCAATTTTCTCCTAATTTTCTTCCTGAAAAGTATAACTAGCTGCAGGGGAGGAATTCTCCCTGTACCAAAACCTGTGCTACACTCAAAGGTGTACAAATGCTTAAAGTATTTTAGTTCTTAATGTCAAAGGGGGAAGGAAGTAATATCCTTCTCTACTGAAAGATATCCATTCTGAGTAGCCACTGGGGAGGTCTTTTGCAAAACTAAATAAAACACCAAAATACATGATTGCACTTCTTATTAAGTAAAAATCTTTAACACAATAATCTAATTCAGTGTAGCAGGTTTTATGTTCTTTGCTGGGCTTCTTATGACTTACTTTTACTCTGTAGTGTTCTTGTAGATGTGATTTTTCCAATGAAATCTTTATTTTGTCCATTCAAGACAGGTGATATTTGGGCTTGAAACAGATTTATGAGTGGGTTGCCTTTTTTTTGTTCTGTTGCACAGAGGAAGGAATGAGAATACTATTGATATGTTTGGCTATTCTTCCATTGTGTACTCTCATTGCTGTTCTTGTTTACTGACAGAAAGAGAAAGACAGGGAAATACATGAAGTATTGCTAAGAAACAAGGAATAAAGTTAGGGAAGTGTGAGTAGCTGTTCAAAAATAATTTCTGCATTTGTGGCATAAGAAAAAGTGTATAAACCATAATCTAGGAAGTCTGTGGTGTGGTCAAGGTACTCTTCTTTACTACGAAATGATTTTAGCATTACCATCTCAGTGCATGGTTTCTTTCATGCTAAGAGAGTTCTTTCAAGAGTATTAATAAGGTTTGCCGTGGATGACTTATAGCTGATGAGCTATACAGGCCAAAGTCTTAAAATCTTCATGTTGTCAACCTCAATTTAAACAGCTTCAGTGGCAAGGATGATGGAGAATTAAATCCAAGGTCTCTTAGGTCAGACTTGATTGAAGTTTTGTTGAGGGTGATCAGGGCAAATTGATGAAACACACTATGTGAAGGTGAACAGCAGAGACAGCAAAGGAGATGTCTCTAACAATCTCTAGATTGTTTCTAACTGCATGAAATTTCTTAGTAGGCTCCAAATCTAACCTAGTCTCCTTTTCTTGTATGCTTTGGAAATATTTGGAAAATTGCATGAAGGGGAGAAAAGTAAATCTAGAAAGATTTCCTACCTCACAGTGAAGTAATTGCCCCTCTGTTTCTGACAGAAATTCAAAGTTAAGATTGTGTTTTACTGATACATCCACACAAGTTCGCTTACTGTCTTCCTTCTTCTGAAACAAATTCTCACATAGAGAATATTTTAATGATTTTTAAAATATGGATGACTTTGAAGCATCTTATTCTGTGGTGTGTAATGTGAAATTAAAATATTGATACATTCTGTGATGATCTGAAGGGATTCTTCAGGAATGTTGTTTTCACAATACTTCAGTTTCTGTATTTTTTGTTTCAGATATGTAGGACTTGGTTTTTAAACGGCAATTTTTATTTCTTACTACATGTAGTATATACTGAATCCTACAAAGAATATTATTGCTGTGCAAAGGTATTCAGAGATGTGTTCTGAAATTTTTTTGTGTAAATACAGTAGTTATTTACAAATACAGGTTGGACTGTATAATGCAATTCCTAAATGTAATGGAGGTTAGTGTGTTTTCAGTGATTAGTTTTTGTTGGGGTTATTTATTTATTTTATTTGGACTAGAAGAATTAAAGTATTTGAGAAGATGAGAAAGATAAAGGAATAAAGTGGGGGAGAAATGGGGGAAAATACATCTTGCCTCCTGCTAAGTTAAAGTCAAGAGGTAGGTGTTTTTTATGATTATAACATCAAGAGACTTAATAATGAAAGGAATAAGATAGCAGTTGTGAGACTTCTATGGCAGCTGTTTTTCACAATTTTCTGTAGTAGAAACACTCATTTTCTTAAATAATGTTGTCAACACTCACTAAATGCATTTCTCTAGCTCAAATGGGGCCTGAGCAAACTGTGTCAGCAAAATAAGCTTGGATATTGTAATTAGAGCTAAAAATATATTGGGAAAATTAAAAAAAAGTATCTTCCTTTGTGTTTCTATGGGTAGAAAGTAATACAAATAGAACCGGAAAAGCAGATTCCTTCTAAGTGGTGCAGATTTATACTTAAAATATCGAATGGAAGAAAATGCTTTCTAAGTAACACTACAGCTGTTTTTTTTAAAAAAGGGTTCGTTACACTTAAACCTTTAAAAAAGTCATAAATGCTGTAGAGCAAAATATCTTGAAATTCATTTCCATCAGCATAAAAAATCTTAAAGAAAAATTGATAATTTTCTTTCTGTATATAAGTCTCAATTGTTTCTACATAATAAGGATCAAAATATTTTTATCTAATTTGAAGGGTGTTTTATCAGAATGTATTATCATAATAAAATTTTTTGTTACATATTTTATAAATAAAAAAATAAGTAGGAAACAGAAACAAGAGGTTTCATTTTCTAAAGAATGCAAAGTATTTTTGAAATTTTTTAGTATTTTATAAAATTATTTTCTGAAATTTCAGTTGATGCAATTTGCTGTTATACCAGTTATCAAAAAAGTAAAGTCTGTTGTAGTAATCTACTATACATTATTGCTATTCTGTTAAAAGCAATAAACCCATTAAATTTACTTTTATTTTAGAAGTTTAATGCAGTATTTTCAGTTTCTCTTGGTTTTTTTTGAAAACCTACCATCATCACCTTTCTTGTGTTCATTTCTTCAAGTCAGTTTCATAAAAATTGGCCTTCCAACCTTAATTTCTTGCCATTTTTGTTTTGTAAAATTTGCATTTTATCTTGCAGTCTGAACAACACACTGGTTGTTACTCACTCACTAGACAGGTCTAGTCAGAGAGCTGAAAACAGAGAATTGTTCACAACGTCAAGTTACAAATGCATTCTTCTTTCCCTTCCCAAAAGGCACTGAGACGTGAACTGAAGGATAAAGAGCAAGCCATTCTCAATGCTGTGGACCAGGCACGAGTTTTCCTTGCTGACCAACCAATTGAGGGGCCTGAGGAACCAAGAAGGAGCTTACATTCAAAAACAGGTCAGAAAATACTTCTAGGAATGGTCAAAAGCAGAGAAAAAGGACTTGCATGTACATGGTTTATATCCCAATTATTTGGTTAGACTTCAGAATTTTCCAAATCACATCCTGCTTGCTTTTATTTCAGTGATTAATCTCAAAGTGTTACTACTCTGCTTCGTAAGTACTTACGTTTTAATGGAAGAAGTAGAAACATCTCTATTGCCTTTTCTAGGTTTTGATTCAAAACACTAGTGAGATCAGTTCTGGTCTCTTTTTCTTAACATGATAATGTACAGATCTTAAATGTAGTCAGAATAGTAGTTCAAAGGTGCACACTCAAATGTACATATGTCTTTATTCAAAGTGTTACTCCACAAATAGAAGTAAGTGTATTTGGTGGTGTATCTCATTCAAACTGAAAGAAATCATCTTTAGAAAGGCAGTCTTTACAGAATCTTAAGGATTTGAACATTAAATGAATTATTGCTAAGAAATTGAACCACAGCTATCCTAGAAACTGTATCTGCATGGCATTTGTTGAGATATTGGTCTATATATCAGAGACCAAAAAGAAGAGAATAATTTTTCTTCACCACCCCCCCCCAAATAGAAAATTATCTGTGTAAATAAGTCATACAATTATGTTTCTGTTATAAACTACAGCATTATGAAGTCTTACTTTTAGTTACATAAGAACTGTTCTTGGAAAATGTAGTAATCTGCTTTTGTAGAACTATCAGTTGATATACTGTTCTGTATCGTTTACAAAATTACAGTATAGCTGCTTTTATTGAGAGATACTTTTTCTTTCTGTACATCTTCTTATACATCTCCATGGCAAACTTCTTAAATTTGTTCATTGGAAACATAATTTGTGTTATTTCTGTGCAAATTTTTAAGTGGTTTCATATTCCCTAATTTAACTTTGTGATAAAATTTGAATGGCTGGTGATTAAAGCCAATGAACCATTTATCTCTGTGATTAGTTCTGGTACCTTAGCTGCTGTAATGTATCTTACTACTACCTTTTTAAGCTTCTGACTCCTGAGAACATTCAGCTTGTCTTTATTCGCAAACCCATTTGATATATGGCATCTCTAATGTTTTAATTGGTCTAAATCAAAACCAACCTCGCAGTTGAAAAATAAGGTTTGCTTGCTGTATATTTGCTCATATTTTCACACAGAAGTTTGAAATAGAAGATTCTCTCCTCAAAAGCATAGAACCTATCAGCACAAATGATACCAATATATAAAATGTTACCAATGTAAAATGTTAATTTTCTAGCAGGAGTTGATGTCAATGATCTAGTCAGCATCGACTGAAGGTGCAAGAGCAAACTTCAGATGATAAGGTGCACCATAAATTCTTGTTATCCAGTCTTTTATGATGGATCATGATTATTATTATTTTGTGCTATACCAATGGCAGTGATAACAGTATAGCAGGGAATTCGATGACCATGGTTACCTGCATAGCAGTAACAGCTTGAGTCTGCAAGTGATGTGTGCATGTCTCTGCTGTAGTCATCATATTTGAAAACCACTGGGAAGTCTCATAGATGTGCACTGAACTTATTTTCCTCTTCCTTCTTCACACTCAGTAGTCCACAGAATTTATTTTTTGAGCACGTGGTTATTCTTGGTTAGAAGCCAAACTCCCACCCATCCATCTCTCATGTCTTCACCTCAGTAGGGTGGAGACAGGAGATGGGAAGAACGGGAGTAAGAAATCTCATGGGTCATGATGGGGATCAGATGGATCACAGATGCAGAGCCATTACAAACTACTGTTGTGGGCCAAACAAATGTGCTTGGGAAAAAAAAATGTTGCTATTTCAAATAAATAATTAAATACTAATTTGGTTGGTAGTGGGAAACAAAAAGACAAACATCCAAATCACAGCTTTCCTCCCCCCTTTTACACACTCAACTTGACTCCCTTATTCCTGTCTTTTACCCTGCTTTGTTGTGACTGCAGATCATATTCAGAGGCAACAAGTGGTGTGGGAGAGTGGGAAGGTGCTAAGTCCACAGTTAGCCTACAAGTTTTTCTCTGCTGCTTTTTTCTTCTCACATCTTTCCTCTCCATGGGATCTCCATTTGGAATGTCTGCCCTGCCATGGAGTTGCTCCTCCTCCTTTGACCTTGGTGTTCCCTCTGCAGTTTCTCCTGTTTGTTCCCTCCTTCTCTTTCTCCGGTGTTTTCTGCTGTTTCTTAAATACACTTTCCCTGAGGTGCCACCAGCATGGCTGAGGGCCTCAGCTGCATATGATTAGACCAGAGACATGCACCAATCACTTGCAGACCATGGCCTCAGCTGTGCTCTTTGGTGGGTAGACTGGAGTCTGTTGTCCATGGCACACGGCAGCTGCAGCCTCTTCTCCCAGAGACCCCTGTGAAGCTGCCACTGCCAGCAGTGGGCACTCGCACCCCACACAGAACAGGACTACACTATCTGTAAATTAATAGACTTTCAGGCCTAAAAGTATCTTTGAATCATTTTCTCTGGTCTCAAATAATAAGCTGTTCATTTTCACCCAGGACTGAGTCTAGTAAATTTTTTCTGACAACTAATACCACCAATCTCCAGAAAGCTGCATCTCTGAACTAGAAGACAGCCAGACATACAATTTTTCTTCTGATTAACCCTTTATAGTGAAGAATGTGGATGTGAGCTTATGTTTACTTTTAAAATGTTGGGGTTTTTAAATTTTATTTTCTGCCTGCCTGTCAATCACTGGTGTTCTCTGCAGTCGATTAAGGTTAGCTTATTAACTTCGGTGAAGTCCACTTCATGTTGATAAAGGGGAAGGAGTGTGGTTTTAGATTGTAAACTGACACTCTGTCTTTAAAAAATATTGATTAACAGTACACAGCACTGTACAGTCTTGATTAGAACATTTCTCTGCCTGGTTCTATAATACAAGTAGCAAAACTGTTTTATTAAGTTGAAGTTGTATTAGCTGGAAAATCACAGTTTCTTGAGGTTAGTTCTTGCCTTGTATAAGAGCAGGAGTTTGTAGAGGGGAGGGTTAGCTAATCTGAAGAGGATAAAGGTTGTAAAATTGTTTTCTATATTCAACTTCTCTTTCTTTTTTTTTTTCCCCATTTTCTTTTTCACCATAGATGTTTTCATGCCAGG
This sequence comes from Lepidothrix coronata, assembly GCF_001604755.1. NCBI lineage: Eukaryota > Metazoa > Chordata > Aves > Passeriformes > Pipridae > Lepidothrix > Lepidothrix coronata. The sequence goes on from NW_016690222.1 coordinate 4,270,814, forward strand.
AAGGGCATTGTTGCAAGGGCAAGGAATGAGAGAGATTTAGGAGAAAAATGATAAGAATCAGTTTTGAACTTGACCAAGACCTATTTTAAGGACCTGTGTGTATACCTGCATTCATTAAGAGAATATTTGTTATAGGATGCCTTATGATAACCTATTACTGTCGCTAATGGTTTTGTTAATGTCAAATATATCCCAAGAATGTAAAATCATGTTATGAGTAAGCCTTGTTTTCTTCTCTCCCTTCTTTGCCTTATGCTTACTGTGTTGGCCTTCTACTGTACTATGTAGTAACTGGCACAGTCAGAGTTCCTCATCTTCCAGGAAACGTCCTTCTAAGTTAATTATATCTATCATCTGTCTTTTCTTCTCTTTTTGTTTTGCCATATTTCCACAGAGAGGGCCCCATCACAAAAAAAAGCAAGCTTCATGCTCTTCTTGTCTTTGAGCTGCTTCAGCATCTGAGTGGAGCTGATTGATAAGCCAGCAGGCCAGCTGCTGAATTTTGTAGATGGACAGGTTAAAGAAATTGAAAATGCTCATGTTTTTTAGCTTTTTTGGTGACTTATCCATGGCATTGGAGAAAACTTAGATCTGAAAATATTAATTGTCATTCGCTATGGCATAGTTACAGCTGGCTTCCTAAATCCATGTACTGTAAGGTTACAGGCCATGGAAAACAAAAAGGAAAGCAGAAATAATATTTTCTGTCCCCAGGGTTCTACAAACTGATGATACGGCTTTGCTGAAATTCTTGTCCACTCAAGCAGTGAGGGAGTGGAGATAATTTTTTTAGAAGATAACATAAATTAATATCCTAGCAGATCACCACAGGCTACTACACTGATTCTCAGTGCAACAGTGAATGTTTCTGGGAGACTGCAATATTGTCAAAGTACTTCAGTAGTGTCTAGTTTCTCAGGACAATTAGATTCCTAGCTCTGAGAGCTGTCGTTTGGTAGCAAAGGTTGTTGAGATGAGCATTTAAAAATAACTATTTACCATCTGTTATCTCCTATTAATGGAAAGTACGGAAAGCCCCATAAGTCACAACTGTGTTAATAAAAGAAATATACTAATAAATATCAGTGAATTGCATGTATATACTTTAAATAGAGTTGCGAACACAACATATTTTCCTCTTTCAGATACAGATAAAAGCTAAACTTTTTTTGCTCCCCACCACTGAGCACATTCAGGTAAATTCTCTGCCATAATTTTTCCTTTTTGCAAGGAAGATCTCACTAAAATAGGCAATTTACTGTTTTCTAATGTATGTAGCAGGCAGCATTTCTATTCCCAGTCACTTGTGTCTGTCATCTAGCTATCACACGCTACCGCAATATTTTTTTTTTGCCTCTGCTATGCAGCTGGGCTGAGTTTGAAATCTTGAATGTGAAAATTAGAAGTGCTTGGGAGAATGAAGAGGGTATGGCCCACTGAATGTTGGTGGAATCATGCCCAGAAATTGCTTACACTATTTTGAGCATTACTGCCTCTGTTTTAGTTGGAGCTCACTCAGTTGTGACTTCTAAGAGTTTCTTCCTAAGATTAGAGAGAAGTGCAGTTACCTGTTAGAGAATCTCAAAGTAGTTGTCTCACTCCTTTTCAGATAGATCTCTTAGTCACTCTACAAGTTTAGTCCACCAGGGTGAAGCCTTGAAATTCTTCCTGTAGAGTCGTCATGGTTGTCTGCTTGGATTTGTACTAGTACAGTTCAAGGAAACTGTTTCCACTTCCTGAGTGGTGTGGAGTAAAAACTTTGAGGATTTTAAAGCCTGAATTTTTAATGGCACCAGACTGGCTTGATAGTTGTTAATTTTTTTACTGATTGGTTGGGATTTTTTGGTTTTTCCTGTTGGTTTTTTTTTCCATGAGAACCTCAGGATATAAACAGTTATATTCATTCTTGACCTGTGTGATCTCTTGTGTCACAGTTTTATCTGAAATACGGGGTGCTTTCCAGGTGGAAGCACATTCTGAAAGTTTAACTGTTGCCTTGTTTACAAGACCTGAGAAACCAGTGAAACTGTCTGCAAGAGAATTTTCAGTTATACTTTGAGTAATGCTTATTGGTGGCTCTCAGAGGTTAAGATGGCTCTCAGACCTTAAGACCTTGTGTGAAAGAAAATGCCTTCCTTACACTCTAGAGCAAACATAGCTTAAAACATTTTAGACGAGCTTCAAGAAAGCAAGTGGGAAATTGCAGAATAACAAACTAGAAGTCATGTCTATAGAGGAAAAAACAGGCTGAAAAGAGTTACTTAAAAGGTCAGAAAAGTTCAGAACATGGATGTTTTAAAGTCCTGTGTGTGTTTATTATAGGGTGCCATGAGTCAGGGAGCCCTATCTTTTGTGCTGCCTGACTTGTCTATTTTCTGGTTTTGTGTTCTTTTGGAATAAATTAGGTGCCTCTGTTTTGTTTTGAAATGCTGTTATGGGATGTATGTCTCCTGCAGTCTTGCTGAGGAACTACCTGCCATATGTGCAGTGCCAGAAAAACAAATCTTTATTGATCTTTGGAATAAATAAAAGGCTTGTTAAAATCCACAGTCACAGTGCTTTGAAAAGAAACATAGGATTAATTCCTTGCTTGCCTAGAGTAGTTGAGACTCCAATAATACTTTCCCTTTAACTGCAACTGGAAGAAGGCACAGCTTGGAGATGCTGTAACAGTACTGTTGTATTTGTGTTTTTCTGGTATTGGGGCAGAAGCGGACTAAAACTGAATTCATACCTGGTTTATGTTCCTGGAGCAACATAAACTTTGAGCATCCACTGTGCAAAAGTGTTGTGAACTTCCTTTGGATCACACCATTCATTTTAAAACGTTGGCATTTTTATATTGAAAAGTAGTATGTGTGGTTTGTTTATGTTGACAAATTACGCTGATTGTGCTGGGTAAATGCAAGGTTCTCAGGATTGCCGTGATCTTTTTTAGTTTTCTGGAGATAGATACTGGGCGACAACTTAATTATTTCTTTTAACTGGAAGCTACTTCCTTTGTTTTGTCCATCTCTGTCTTCCCCACGAGCACCCAGTGGGAAACATCAACTGCCATTTTTAAAGAATGTGTATGTATGCTGGCATTGTTCTCAGTTGTCTTTATCTGAAGCCCATACTCTGAGCCCTTTCCAGAATTATTCATCATACATGAGGTTAACAGTTTCCTTTGCTCTGCTTTTGCAATTCTGTCTTCTGTAGACCAAAGGTAATTTATCTCTTATCCTGCAGAGACTTTCCTCATTCACTCTTTGTTTAATTACATTTCTCTAGTTTGAAGAACTTTCAGTTTTGATAGAAGAATACGTAAATGGGCAAAAATGCAAATGACTGTGCTCTTTCCTTGTTTTAGCTTGCAATAGATATTTGTTTAAATATGTAATAGATATTTGAATAGGAGGAAAAGGCAACATATGAGTTGTGCTTGGATGGTTGGGTGCTTGGAGTGTGATTGCTGCATTTCCACATTAACCAGTTGGTGCTTATTCTTTAAACTTCCTATTGCCATCCCATCAGAACTAAGTTTTCTGTCAAAACTGTTAGAAACCCAAAGAACACTTTCTGTGGAGCAGTGCTAAAGACTTCATGATGCAATGACAGCACTGCTTTCGGTGGTTCTTAGGAATATGACAGTGTGCCATTGTGCCTATTCAAATGCTCTGAAAGTTTTCGTAATCTGATTGCAGTGCTGCGTCACCCATTGTTTTTTGCTGCAAAGATCAGTTGAACCAAGGAAGAGACAACATTTGACATAATGGCAGAGGGAAGGGACATGAAATCATCTCCAGTTCCACTATATTTTATTAAGACTATATCAAAAGCGAAAGGAGATGAATGTAATTTTGGCAGGATGTATCACTAGTTCAAGGCCATATAATAAGGATCAAGCACAGTTGCTTAAAATGAAATCTGCTAGAGCCAAATAGTTTTAAGAAGTCTAAAATAAATTCTTACCAAGAAGAATTTTCTTCACTTGTATTCTTCATATATGTAGGCACGCAGGGAAGCTATATGCTATAAAATTCAGGCGTGAAAGTTTTCTTTCTATAGCACTTGGTCTTTGCTAGAGACACAGAAAATCTGTTGGTGCTTTGTTTGTGACAAAAAGTGCTTATTAAAATCAAGATTTCCCCCACCACCACTACAAAAGCAGGCTTTTTTTTCTGCTCTTCTTCCCCTACCGCAAGGTCAGTTACTGTCTTTCCTCTTTGGTTAACAAAGTGAATATAGGCTGTTCTTACTTTCTGAGCAGCTGCTGAAGTGAACATAAGTAACAAGTACCATTAAAAAAAGGAGGGGGGGAGCTGATCAAGTTGATCGTTGAAAAGACTTTTTGTTTTAAGTAGGAACAAAAGAGCAAAAACTACTATGTAGAATTTTTTCACAGCAAAAAGGAATTCTGTCTGCCAGTGTGTGTAATGACAGACTGGTTAAATGAACTCCAAACTAAGAGAAGAAAACTCTTCCTGTTAAGACAATTTTTTTTGAGATTTACAATTTATGCTATGTGACCTTGCTATGCAGTATCTCAAAGAATGTGGTCTCTGCTTGAAAAAAAGTAATGTGTTGCTCATTAATAAGTTTGGTTTTCATGGTGGAAAACGTAGTTATACAGAATATATTTCTCTTAAATGAATATATGGTGAATGGTTTTATAGTTCATAAAGGCACATATTTTGCTTTATTTTCCTCACAAATGTCTTTTTAGGGCAAGTTTACAAGCACTTCCAAGGCTTTTGTAAAATAAAGCAGTCTTGCAATGAATTAATATTTTTCAAATACAGTATGTGGTAGATATCCTTGCACAGTGACACCGATTTGACAAATGGTTTTAAAACATATTTAGGTTTTCAGTTCTGCTGGGATACTTGTATCACCCCAGTCATTCTCGAATCTTTTTCCCCTCCCAAAATAAGAGACTAGTCTGTCATGAGTAAAGCTGCCTTGATTTAGCTGGCCATACAAATAAAGTCAGGCTATTGTTCCCCTCTTCTAATCCCAGAATCACCAAGCATAGAAGAGACTTTCAAGGTCATCTAGTCCAACTGTTAACATAGCACCACCATAGTCACCTCTGAACCATGTCTCCAAGTGCCATATCCAATCTATTTATTGCTATAGCCACATTTTTTCTTATTGCTTCCATGAGAGCAAGAGACACTCACTGAATCTGTTGTCAGTATCTTTAAGGCCAGCCGAAGAGTTTTGCAAGGTTTTCAGCTCTTACTAAAGCTTTCTGCATGTTCTTTGTCAAGTGACTGGTCTTTTAAAAAGACCAGCTAATAATCTAGCTTAGAACTGTTCAGGCCTTGCAACATTTTACTCTTTTATGCAGAATTGGTAGGTTTTGGCTCTGATAACAGGTAAAGGATGATGCAACTGCATGATGCTGCATAAAAATGGCAGATTGCAGCTTTGCATGTATCTAACTTTCACTTAGTCCAGTTTCTGGGTATAATGTCCCCTGTGGCCAAATACTCAAGATACCAACAGAGGAGGCTTCCTCTACTGGGTCTGCAATTATCTGTCCCCTTTCAATGAAGCTCAGTATTCCCTTACCTTGTGTAAAGGATTCCATCTCTAGGTGCTCCCTAATCCTCATTTATTATCTTGCAGCTTTTACACCTGTGGTCTGGTTGTCCTCAACCTATAGCTGTATCATAGAATACCTCAACCTGTGAGATAACCTATGATACTAGACTTTGCCACTAGGTACAGCTTGTGTTCACAGTTCCTTTGTTACTGCACTGAAGTGGATTCTCATTCATTCATCCATTATTGTTATATTATTATTCTCAAAGGTGAGTAATTCCAGAATTACTTGTGGTAACAACCTCTTTAATGTCTCTACATAAGCAAATTTTTTTCTAAAAGGGGATTTTGCATAGAGCTTCAACTTTATTTCTTTTCATTTTTCTAAAATATGTTGCAAAGCTTGGGGTAGAGATAATTTCAGAATTGTATTGTTCTATGATGTAGTTTATTCTACTGGGAAATTCTGTAAGTCCAGAGACAAGGTGCAATTTATCACAGCATAGCTTCGGTCTTCATCTTTATTCTAATCTGTCAGTATTGCAAATTGTAGGTTACTGCCATGTCTTTAGATCCCAGAGCTACATACATAGTTCATATCTGTTTGCATCTAGTTAAGCACTGTAGGTTTTTTCCAAAACTATTTCATCCCAAGTTCCTCTTCTGAAACCTGCTTTCCATTGTGGTGTCCCTAAGCCTGGCTATAATCTCTACTTTTGCAGGCAAAGTACACATAGGCAGTGCTCTCATGTGATACCTTATGACACCCAACAAGTCACTGAAATATCTTGTTAAGCTCAAAATATCTTTTGTACCACTCAGCTGCACTCTTTCTTCAAATGGCTCTCTCTTTTGAGGTCAAAACATGCACCGCAACCTGCAGCCTCGGTGTCTATCTCCCTTCTTTGGTGATGCTGGCTCTTGTTGATTGCCCTTGCCTTCCAATCTACTCCGGTTACCATTCCTTGTACGTTGTTTCTCCTATGTAACCACTTTTCAGCAAGATCCCTTGTGCAATGCCCTCTCCTCCCTACGTCAACAATTATAATGCAAAATGTGCATTTTGGCTTGCGTTTTGCTTGGTTGATTGGTTTTTTCAGATGGCAGTTGGGTTGTGTTGTTGATTACTCTTCTAGTATTTGTAGTCTAGCATTTATCAAGATTAATATAGGCTAACAAGATTTGAAAAAACTTTAAAAGAAAAACCAGACCAAGTATGTAGAATTGGTGGGCAGAAACTCTGATTTCAATGCAAACAACTCCCTTTTACTTTTATATCTGGGGAAAATGTGCCTGCCCTTCTAAACAACAAATTGAATGTATTCTAGTGTTTTATTTTGTATTAATTACTTGCAGTATGCTTTTCTGTATTGTGTGCTATGGAACAATAGTTGCATCACCAGAGACATAGTAAGGTAATTTTTCAACCATAAGTGTGCATTTACTTTGACATTTAGCTAGTCTTTGTAAAGCAAAAAGTTTTTTCCCACACCATTTTTGTATGTTGTCCCCTCGCGCTCCTCCACTACATTAGCAAGTCCAGGCTTATAATGATTTTAAAGACAGTCTTTCAGTAAGTGGAAGATTGTATGTGTCTGACTTCTGACAGAAGTGGTACTTTCATCTTTGTGTGATTATGTGTGATTTATTCATAGGTAACACTTAAATTTTGATCACAAGAATACTGTGATAAACCTTTGCCAAAGGTTTTATGTAGGATTGAAGAGAAGGCCAAATAGCTTAGTTTCAGTGTATGTCACATCTCTCCCCCCTCTTTTGCTTTCTGTTTTTTGCATTGTATAGAGTTTCCTCTGCTTGCTTCTCTGCCTGCTTCTGTGCCTGGAGAGGCTGCAAGGCTCTTATGTAGAAGGGGAATCCTATGAGACTGGCTGTTTTTTTGTCATTACTGAAGCAACTCTTCCCTGATGAAGGAAGCTCCCTATGACTTTTTTCAGAAAGTACCCTCTGAGCAGTAGACAGTAGGACCTGCTGGGGATGTTTTAGGGTTTTGTTTTAGCTTTCTGGCTGTCTGGGTCTTGCTCAGTCTCAAACTGAAGACCCAGAAAAGACATCATGTTCTCTCATTGATAGACTACGTGACTGATACACAGAAATCACCTCTTGTGGAGGCGAGAGAAGTCACCAGCTGATGGGTTTGTCAATTCTTCTTGTCAGAGAGGTCTGGTGTAGAGTTCTGCCTGATGTCTTGCAGACTTACCGGGGACTGGAGATTTCAATATAAGCATTTGACTGAAATAATCAGTATCATCTCCAGTGACTATGTCCTGAGGAGGTTGTGTGTGTGCCTGTTATAGCTTTGCTTATTGCAAAGACCAGTGGCAGGTGATCTTTGTAATTTGAATGGCATTTTCATGGTTGCTGAGGTGTGTGCTATCTAGACACAAAAGCCTGAAATTTGTCAGTAATAGTGAACCATAAGCTTGACTCTTTTTCAGTCAATAGCTTCACTGAACCTTTTTAGATTTGGAAAACCTATTTTAACCAACCCTTTAGGACTTTGGTATTAATACAGAAAAATGGATGTAGAGCTGCAGGACCACTCCCCACATGGTATTCAGTAGACCTTGGATTTTGCTAGTGGATTTTAAGAGATATCCTGGTAGTAGGGTGAAAGTGGTGGTAAATGATCCAGGAACAAAGCACTGTTCTTGCTCGTTCTACATGGTCCACAGATTCCCTATGGCAGTTTTCAGTAGGGGAAAAAAGACCTTTTATTTCCTTCCTCTGTGCCTCCAAAAATGACAAACCAGAAATAAGCTGCTTTTGCTTTGTGGATATCATAATATATGGAAGTCAGGAATAGTTTCCTGTCTTCTGATCAAGCTTTTTTTGTCAGTTGGAGTGGCTGAGGTTTATTTCAGTTATGACAAGGTAGACTTTCTTCTACGTTATACGTGCTGAAATAAATTGTCAGTTGACACTGGACTTACTGACTGTCTTGAGCGCCTATCTCAGGTTCACTGTCTGTTTAACTGGACATGAATAAGAAGGAAACAGTGTAACTCTTCTTTCCCTTTGCAGAATTGACCCCTGAGGAGAAAGCCATGAGGATGGCCAAAGCTATGCGTAAACAGTCATCAGAGGTAAAAGAGAAATGGGAGAACCTAAATGCCAGCGCCAGTATCTGGCAGAAGCAAGTGGACAAAGCATTAGAAAAACTGAAAGACCTGCAGTGTGCCATGGATGACCTCGATGCTGATTTGAAGGAGGCCGAAAATGTGAGGAATGGCTGGAAACCTGTAGGAGACTTGCTCATAGATTCATTACCAGATCACATTGAGAAAACTACAGTAAGTGTGGAACTCCTGGGAAATATTTAGCCTATGTGTGTGTCAGGCCTCTTCATTCTACTACCTCTAATCACATTAGATATATACACACTGTGTACTTAAATTGTCATGTGCAGTATAAAGTGCTCTTTAAAGACCGTATCTGAGGTCTCAAAGTCCAGTGCTGTGCCACATTGACTCTATTGACTGGGGTTGCATAAGCACATGTGATCAGCAAGCTACAGGTGTGTACAGAATATAACATTCATTAAATGAAAAACATGTGTTCTAGGAATTAAATATTTTCCTCCTCTGAATACTGTCTAATCCATAGTTAGGCCTTGGGTTTGTTTGGAGCTGTGCCCAGGCACTGGAGTATGAATGAGCTGAGTCAATTGTCATTCCAGCAGTTGACAGTATCTCCCCTGCTTTTTGTAGTGGTGAGCCGTCAGATCTGTTTGACCATCACGTATACCTTTCTTGTTAGGAAAACATTTGGAACTTTTTCAGTCATACAGAAATGTATTCGTAGTTTTAATTTGTTTCTTAACGTTCATAAAGTTCACACATCTATTACCTATTTTAGTTCGTGTGACTGACTATTTGCATTTGCTTTTACTTTAGCCTGGCTTCTCATCAGGATTATTTCAAAGTGAAGAACACATACTATTCTATAACGTTCTTGCTGCTCGGGTTCCAGGCCACCCATGCAGGGCTCAGCATCACAAGGCATAGCTGCTCGTGATGGGTAGTAGCCCTCCACTGCTTAACTTCATGGGTTGGGTAGGGACCCTGTAATGCAGAGCTCCCCAAAGGGATATCTTCTGATAACTATCATCCAGGAAAACTGGCTGGAAACAGTACAGTGCTTAGGGAAGTGCCTGAATGTCAGGGATTCCAGGAGAGCATGTGGGTATGCACATGTCGGTAGAGAAAATTGCTGTTTGGGGCAAATTTAGTACCTATCACTAAGCTTCTGTTTCACAAACACAGCTTTTCAGTTTTTAAGCTTAAGGGTGAATATGGCAAAGCATTAGAAGACCCTGGGGTTATGTACCTGACTATCCATGTCTTCTGCTTGGGATGCTTGTATTAGAAGAATGAAAGGCCGTGCACTGTGACCAGGTTTCTGAAGATATTCTCTCTATGCGTATATAGCCTGTGGTCTCCCAGGGCTGCATTATTTCATATATATCAATGTAAACATCCTCATTCTCAAAATTTTGTTGTTACTTTCAAGGTTAATGGAACCAGAATCCTTAAAACAAAGACAGTCAAAGCTGAGTTATATCCAGACTGCTGTTAATGTGAGAAGAATGATGAATGTCTTCCTCTCCCTCTTATATTTTAATATAGATACTAAAGCAAGAAATAAGATGCTAATGCTGAATAGCTCCTTGTTCTCATGTTAAGAAGTGATTTGTCATATTTCAATGACTTTTTCTGTAGAGTAAAGTAACGTCTTTCAGATTTTCATTGCTGTGGAAAAACTGAAAATCTGCTGAACTAATAGGGGCCTGCTGGCTGTCCAGAAGCCCAGTGCTTCTTTCTTGCCTATATGTTCCTTCTGTTCCTGGGTCTGATGAGAGTGATTTTTGAAGGGAGGTAAATAATTGAATTATCCAAAGAAAATGCTTTTTTAACAGTTGTTTTTGGCATGTTTCATGATGTTCAATCAAGCTGTTTATAGGATTGAACACTTAACTGCTCACAGCAAAAAAGACATTTGATGCATCTTTTTAACTGTAACTAAAACTTGCATCAATTTTGCCTTAATACTGTATTTAGTTCTATTTGATTCAATAAACCTTTTACTTCTTTTTAGTCATTTGTAATAGTTTCACTCTGTGGTTCTAATCAGGTAAAACATTGTACTTCTTTTCCTTAGAAGACAAATTCCTTCATGCTTTGCTAATTCAATAATAGTTTTTAAATTGAATTTTTGTTAGCTGCTTAATACTGGAAAGCTATAGCTACTGAACACATTTTTTCTTAAGAACACTTGGCAGGCTGTATGCTGCCAGAGCTCCTAATATAGCATTGTGTATTTTCTTTTGTGATGAAATGCTCTAAAGCCATATGGCACCACTAAAAAAATAATTTAAATTGGTTTAGGGGCACAATTTGTTTATGGGCATTTGAGCAAGTTTCATACTGTTTTTCTGTAAAGATGGATATGAATGATATAGTAAGAACAATGAAGAGAGGGAACTTTTTTTACCGAGAACTGACTTGTGTCCAGTTGTTCAGCATAAACTTCCGTGTTGGGCAGGTCAGAACCGTGTTGAGTTTACTGTGGCTTTTGTGCTGCTCAAATGTCCCTTGAACATAAGTGTATGTTTCTTACCCTTTAAGGCTTTTAGAGACGAAATTGCTCCCATCAACTTAAAAGTTAAAACAGTGAATGATTTGTCCAGTCAGCTGTCTCCACTTGACCTTTATCCATCCTTAAAGATGTCTCGTCAACTGGATGATCTTAATATGCGTTGGAAACTTTTACAGGTATTCTTCTGAATATGTACAGTAGGTGTGTGGGGAGGGATGTTTCCTTTTCTCTGTCCTCTCTGTCCTTTCTCTTCTCTGATGTGTTATTACCATTTTTTCCATTACTTCTATTGCTAAGGTGTTACTCTGTTGGTACCAAAGCAACAAAAAGATGTCTTTCCTTCAGCAGCTTAACCAAAAGCTTTTCCTTTCAAGCTATTTCAGCAGTTTATTCACACAGGAAACTGCATTAAACTGTGGAGACTAGTGGGAACTATTGCTGCATGCTTTTTTTGTATATCTTATAGCAGTATATTTTATTACATAAATCTGTGTTACCAAAAACTGGTATAAATACTTCTGTTGTGTTTCCAGCTTGTGGAAAGCTATTTTATTTTGTCTTTGAACATTCACTTTCTGGAGGGAATTTCACTTTAAGTGTCTTAAGTATTAGTAGAGCTATAACAAGGTATGAGCAATAGCAATTTAGCATTACAAAACAGAAGAGGATATGCTATGAGAGAGATTCATATTGCATAGTTATGATTATTGTGCTTAAATGGTCTGAGAAAGGTAAATCAATGTGCCTGATTACAGTTGAAACTCGTACATAGTTTCGAAGTGAATGATTTAATGGAGTTTCTTACATCAGTTAAAAATTCATGTATCAATTTTGAAGTTTCTCACTTTTTTATTTTGTAGGAAATACTTATCACACTTCTAGTGAGGGTAGCGGGAATTAATTTTCAAAACCTGGGCACCAGTTCCTGGGCCAGTAGTTTTGAATAAGTCACTCCTGAGAGGCAAAGCTATTAATGTGTCATATCAGACCTTTCCTTTCTTCTCAAACTGAGTTAACCAAGCAACCAAACTACTGCTGGGTGTGCTAGTGCAGTTTCAATTAATAAGCTGGGGGTGGAGTCATGTCAGCAAGTGAAGCTGTATCTTCCAAAATGGTTCTGTGCTGACAAGGCAGCTGTGAGATCAATAAAATCAAACTGAGACCTGCTGACTATGGAAATGTAGACAACAGAAGGGTTGGGAGGAGGTCAGAAACTTCAGCAGTAGGCTATAGTCACCGTGAAACTACTTTTGTTTGTTATTGATCTACAGTTCTCACACAAGAACGCTGCAAGATACGAACAGGATTTTCATTAAGCAAGTGGAAAAAAAAATGTAGCCGTGAATAGGTGGATGTCAAATGAGAGCTATGACACACACAAATTAATTTCACTAAAAATGAATGTAAACAAGTGGTTTTCTTATCATGGTCTTGGTGTTGCAAAGTAAATGCCAATGTAAATTTTGTATATGTGTGTTTATATGTAGGTGTCTGTAGAGGATCGCCTTAAACAGTTACAGGAGGCACACCGAGATTTTGGGCCTGCATCCCAGCACTTTCTTTCCAGTAAGTTCTTTGAATTAATCGACACGAGAGATATGATGGCTTTCTTAAAGACTGACTGATCTTTACTCCAGTTTTCCCTATGGCTTGAAGAAGTTCTTCTTCCATATTATCTACCTCTGTGTTTTTGTGAGGGTGTTTCATCTTCATAACTGCACTGACAATCTCACTAGTACCACCTTTCTGAAATACTGTTGTGCCCTGGTTGTTTTATTCTTTGTCCTCTGCTGCAGTGTCTAACCTGTGACTGTTCCAGAATCTTTGCTTGTTCATAAGCACATCTTCTCATCCTCTGCCAACTCTTTCCTCTATTTCCTTTTGCTTCTGCTCTTGCTGGGATGACACAAAGGAAGAGCTGCCTGGATTTTTTTTTTTTAAATTAAAGACTTCATGTCATACATTCCTGGAACTTCAAATAAAGGACTGAGGAAAGCAAACATGCATCACTTCCTCAAGACCTATCCTTCCATCTTTTTCTATTTAATGAAGATTTTAGACGTATAAGCCTGTGGTCTCCCATATACTAAAAGGGCAAAAGCAGATTTGACGTAATTTGCTACAAATAAATAGGTTGTGATATCAAGATCCATGTTGATTTTTCCGATGTTCTAGCCTACCTGCTGTCATCAGGGCTAATAAGACAAAGTGTTAACCCAGTCACTTCTCCAATTTTTAACTGAGGGCTTCAGTAATAAAAATAAAATCATTGCAGGAGTTGAGAAGTCAGCATGACAATGAGCAGTTCTTTTCCAGAGATTCTGAAGTACTGTATGTCAATGTATAGCTAAACAGCTAATATAATTTAAAACAATAAATGATTCTTGATTTCCTTTCTTGACTTATGTGACAACCGTGTTCTTATTTTAAATTGACAGTTAGTTTTTCAATAAACAAGATGCAATGTATATAAAATATTACAACTGTTATGTAAAATAGCAATTCCTGGAGCCACTTTGTCCTGTTCTTAAATTGACAGAACAAACAAACAACTTTAAAAAGTATATGATTTATTTGTTAATTAAATTTAAGCCATATTAGAAGTATAGCTTACTGTTGCCACAGTGGTTTTGTAGCTCTTCCAATCTCAAACTTGTAACCTTGACAGTCAGTTCCTTCACTACTGTGTCACTGTTGAGGCTGTTCTGTTCACCTTTCCTCACCTGGACCATTGCAAATATTCAAGTGACTGATCAGGGCAGGAGGAGAATCAGTCAGAGTCCACATGTAAAACTTGCCAGGAAAAGTTGACTGGTTTTGTTTGTCTTAACCTTAATTTGGCTTACAGCTATGTCACAATAAAAAGCTACATTCACAAGACTGAGTGATGAACTGGCTTTCTTGCTGGTTTAAGCATTCATAGAGTTACGTCCAAAGAGACTATGCAGTGCCATATCAGCATACCACAACCCTGCTTAGAGAATCTTCTCCAGGCTTAAGGAGACATTTGTTTTGTTACATACAAAAGTAAAAAAAGGAAAGCTTCCAGAATGCATATTGGTAGTTACCACAAAGAGCTATAGCCAAGTGACACAGTTTTTGAAAAGCAAATAATATGCAGTTATCCATTTAAACTCTTTGTTAAAGACAGCCTCTTTCCCCACACAAACTACAACAAAAACTTGTTAAAAAAATAAAAATAAACAAAACTCTTTTTAGAGATTCAGGTAAACAGAGTTAAAGAACTTATACCTACAATTTTTTATAAAGTCAGTTAAGTGAAAGCCGGGGGCAGTAACTTCAAAAGGAAAGTCATAAAAAAGTCATTAAATCTGGAAAAATAAAGGTTTTATCCTGACAGGTTGCAAGACTGCATATTCTAAATCAAAATTTTCAAACCATTTTAGCAGCAATAAATAACTTCAAACTGTGAGGAACAAGTTGAGTAGTAGTCTGAATAAGACAATCTCAAACTTCAAAAACTGCAATTGATATATATGTATGTCTTGTGCAAATCTTCATCTCCAAAATTGCACTTCTGAATTAGAGGGCAGGTTTTTATCTGTGCTCATCTGACAACATCTATTTTACATTTACCTCACATACCTGTTACTTTTCCTCCAAATCCTTACAGGGGAACATAACTTGCCATCACACCATTGTCAGCTGACTAGATCCCAGTTTGCAACCGGATTTGTCTACCTCGCATTGGCCTCTTTAGCTACCAGCACGCTTGTAGCAAATGTGGGTGGAGTCCTTCCCAAGTCTTCATTCGTGAAGCCTAGCCAAGATGATATGATGAGATCCCAGTTATCATTTACTCAGTAATTTGTGCTAGCAAAACACTTATCTCTACCTGTTTATCAGATTCATAGAATAGCCCAGGTTGAAAGGGATGGAGTTCAAAAGATTATCTGACCCAACCTTTCATAGGAATGGGAGCCTAGATGACATTATCCAGCACCCTGATTCCAGCCCCATTAGTCCAGTGATTTCATCTCTGAGGTGGCTAGAAACATCTCAGTACTAAAAAGACACAGTACAGCATTTGATACTGCTGTTTGAGTTTGTAGAACACCAATTAGATGGATTCATGCAGTCCATCACTAAGAAAGTGCTTCAAAACATTTTTGAAGACTATCAAAAAACATATTAGCCCTTCCTAAAATGTTCTGTGGGAGGAGGCTGAGGTAAAGCAGTATTAGTAGTCCACTACGATCTATGATCCCTCTTTTTGCTGAGCTGTTGTTTCCTCTCCCTTCATTGGGAGGCAAGAGTATGTTGAACTTTTTTCAGTGCTTGTGAGATGGAAGGTAAGCCTGTTGCAAATTAGTTACTGAGCAGTAAATTTTATACATCCCTAAAACAGCTGAAGGTGAAGAATCCTCATAATCCATTATTCTTTGCAAAAAGATTGCTGTCTCCTGCCTTAGAAATAGTAACTTGTCTCTTCTGTAATTAGTTTATTTTCCAAGGTTGATGATCCACTTCTCTCTGTTGTGTTTTTGTATGCTTCTGAGATGAATCCTTGAACATCCACAGAGTGCTGACTCCACAAGTTCCCTAAATAATAGCTAGGTATTCAGTGACCTGCTTAAAGCACCTCTCAGCCATACTAATACCAAGAGGCCTGCTAGTGAGTGCCAGAATTGATGATTACTACGTTCAGTTTTCATCAGGAAACTGATTTTTAAAAAACAGTGGTAGTCTCATTTTCCAGAGCTTCATGCAGCAGAGAACTGGCAATGTTTTACAAAGGTTGTTTCCAAACAAGTAGAGCGTGACTTGGTCCATAGTAATTAGTAATTTAATTGATTACACTTTTTATTCCATATTTGTGTTGTTGAAGAATATCTGTTTTAGCATATAAATTGTAGTTGAGCAATTTTCTAGCTGACATAATTAGTATAGTAGTACAGGAGCCACCATAGGTGCAAAATGGCAATACTAGAGAAAGAAACTCTAAAGCTGAAGGCCACCTTCACCTATCTTGTTGATCCCCCCCCCCCCCAGAATTACGAATGCTTAAGGATTATTTTTCAGTTAGCTATCTCTGTTTGAGCATTTAGCCTTTATTAGGTTTTTTTTCTCTACCAGGTAACTGCCTACCTCTTAATTGCAAATGTTATTCTCTTCTTTAAATATTGAGATGGAATTTTCTCTATTTTTTCCAGTAAATAATGTGGTTTACTTTATTCCTGTAGTTTCCCAAATATTCTTCTCAGTTAATCTGTGTTTTCAGTACATGAATGTTTCTTAAATTGTAAACCATGAAATTTTGTGTGAGGTCACAGCCATTAAACCTCTTGGGAAGCAGTCAACTAGTAGCAGGGTGAGACATGCCTCTCACTGTAGCTGCAACAGCCTATGGGACTTACACAGCTTGTTACTGTCAAATGGATGTTTTTTTCCAAAGAGGGATGGGCTCTAAAGTGGGCCATGCTTGCAGAAAATTGCATTAATTGAGAGTTTAATTACTTGAGATGCAATGTGGATCAAAGCTGTGTGTCATTTTAGCAAGTTTTGAAACAGGGGTGTTAGCACCCATGAGTAGGCACTCTGTCTCAGAAGTGTTGCCATATGTGTGCAGTATAAATTCATTCCATTGTGATGATCGTTTATTCCTACCTGTACTTTCCATCTCTGGTTCTATAGTGAATCTAGTGAAGTGAGTTTTTTCCATGATAAACCCTAATTACCCAGGTACTAGTCTGGTAATTTCTGGTAGGTATGTGTACCTGTGGTTTTTTCAGTAAGCAGCTGCTTATAAGTTGTCCACCAGCAGTCCTGTTGGCCTTAACACTTTTTAACCTTTTATCTCTTGGGATCTTTAGATAAGCATAGTTGTAGTGTCATGTTTGACTTCATGCCTTTTTCAACTCAGTGTGCAGAAGGCTTCTTGATGTTATGGATGATATCTAAGTAATCAATATTAATTTGAGTTGCAAATAGGAACCCTTATATAAGGGTTGTAACTAATAAAAATAAGATTGATATTTCTTCTTTTTTGTCCTGTTGCAGAGCATTAATTATAGTAGTGGAATAATTTATTTTCAAAGCATAAACCGATAATAATTCCATAGAGGTAGGAAAACCAGTGTCTACATTTTCCCTGAGTGGATAGCTTGCTTGCTTAGAATTTATTATCCTTCTTTGAAGTAGAATCACCACATTTGTTTTATTTCCAGTGTGGCTTCAAATAGATGTCTGGAATCATCTTGATAGATTGCCATAGTTTTCTTTTGCTGATTTTCTAATTACTGAAAATAGTCTGGGAAATTTTGTTTCCATCTGTTATAACCATATTAATTATAAAATAAATAAAAGATAGTTAGATTTTTAAATTTGACACGTGCTTTCTCATAACTACCTTGTCTTTATTTCCTCAGCCTCAGTACAGTTTCCATGGCAGAGATCTGTTTCACATAACAAAGTGCCCTATTATATCAAGTAAGTTTACCTTTTATTCTTTTTTCCTTAACCCTACCAGAGAGTCTTATCACCATAACCTGGCAGAAAAACATAGGGACTAAGTAGTAGCTAGAAATGTTACAAGGAGTTTCTCTACTTAGTGTTCTGCTGCATATACTATATAGTCATGTTTATTGCTTTACATGCTATATAATTTAGAAATATGTAAATAGAAATCAATGACAAACCCAAATTAAAACCTCACTCAAACAGGTAGGAAACAGCAGGGACATTTCAATATAATACGTTATCAGTATTCAAACTAGACTTGTTCTTATGTGTGTGGCTCATCCAGAGTGTAAACTGTAAAGGGAAAAAAAGCTGAATAAGTAATGTATTTAAAAATGCAAAGTTTATAACCTATAGCAAACCAGTGGTGACTAATATCTGTTGAGCCCATTCATCTTTTTGTGCCAAATTTATTTGGAAATATACATGTGTTGACTGTCCTTCTGTCCTTTTCTTTACTTTATGGAAGTTCTTATAGTGCTTGATTTTAAGGCAAATTATGCATTTTCATAAATATTTACAAAAATTGTACAAATACCTTGATTACCAAGAGGAATGGTCGAGATACTTATTTTGAAAATAATAAAGAATACTTAGTTATGGAGGTAAAGAGATTTTGATGTGTTTTACTCAGAGCAGTCCATAACTTGGCTTTTCTTAATCTATCAGCATTTATTTATGTACTGTTTGCCAGTACTTTAAAGATCAAAGATTGCAGCTTTGAGAGGAGGATAGCGCTTTGCCAGAGAGGTAAATGAAATTTTAAGAAGGTGCAGTGTATAGTAAGGGAGACCCAAGCAGTTCATTTTAGGCTGAAGGAAATCTGTTAAAATGTTATCAGTTTGAGTTTGGGAAAAGGGTAGGTTTTTTAAGGTAGAATGACTGTGAGTTGGACTTGAAGATAGTTCATTCTAAAGAACACAAATGAGGTTTTTTTACTATTGCATATTGCTCATAAATCTGAGATCTGAGAACCACGTTTTGTGCTTCAAACAATTTATGAGTACTTGAGAGCTTTGAAAAGCAGGTAACAGTCAATTCGTGTCAATCAAACCTGTTATCACTCTTGAGGTGTGACGATTATTTTTAAACTGTCATATGAAGATTAATTTCTTTAAAGGGTCTGAGTAGGTAACTAGAAAAAGCAAAAACCTACTGTGAAGATCCTTGAATTCTCTGTGAAAGCATTTCTGCTTCTCCTGAAAAGTTTTGCAGGAGGCAAGAAAAACTATGACACACTGGAGAAGAGGTTCCTGGCTTCGTCCTGAGTGGAAGAGGAGAGGGCAAAAGGATGCAAAGGCTCACTCACTGCCAAGACTCAGGCAGAAGTGTATTAAAGTGATCACACCTACAGCAGTAATTCAAGGAAAATGCTGAAGTAGCAAGCTTCAGAAAGCAAGAGGAAAACTACCCTAAGCCTGTGATTTTTTTCTTGTGGGTATGTCCTTACTGGACGTTGAAAGATGGCAATTCACTTTCCTGCTCTATCAGAGCTGATAGCTGGAGTTGGGAGGGTTTATCAGGTGTGAGTTGGACGCAGAGGGTTTTGCAGAGCTCATTGGTGCATTCAGAGTTGGGGAACAGAGATGGGAACAGATGGAACAGACTAATATTAAAGCTTCTCATCTGTGCTGAACAAGGCAAATATTTTAAACTTGAATATTTCATGTGTGTATCCTTTTTTCATATTTAATACATTCTTTTGAGTTTCCGAGCATCTCTCTTACTCCACCTCAGCCAAAGTTCAGTTTTTGAGAAATCTTTTTTTTATCATTGCTAGTTGAGAAAAAAGTTTTCAAGTCTTTCCAGTTGTGTGCCCTAGGTGCAGTCCTAGTCCTGCAAGCTCACCAGTTGGTGGCCAAGTATCCACTTGTGCTGTGGGCTTCCTCTGGTGTGTTGGCCGCCCTAGAGCTAGATTGGGGGATGAAGCCAGTTGGGGCTGCGAAAGAAACCCCAGCATCCCTCAGAAATTGTTTTAATGGTCTTGCACAGGAAGTTTGGTAAGGGAGCAGAAGTGTAGGGCATGTTCTCTGAGGGGCGAGGTCTTTATAGTAGCAGAGACCGCTGTTTAATTTGCAAGATGGCCTTAATGAAGTCAGCAGGACTAACTACTGCATCTCAAGGAAGACTTTTCCAGTAATCTTTCCCTACTTGCAACATGATATATTCTGCTGATTCTTGTGTCTTGAAAGAGAATGATGGTATGTGTAACTGGTAGGATTTATTTATTTTAAAAAACTTGAGGATGAATACTGAATTTCAGTAGCTTCACAGTCTGAAAAGCAGAGTGACCTTGGCAGTTTCCTACATTTTTTATTTCTTACTGATCTAATCATCATTGTTTTCAGAAGCAGCTAGATAAATCAGAGAGTTGTGGAAGATAAAGCAGAAAAGAACTGATTCTGACTTTCATTTGCTTTGTTATGATCAGACTGGAGAGTATTCTTGGCTTTAAATACCCTTTTCAATCTTTTTGTGTTCCTTAATTTCAAACACAGTTTAAAGAAGAGAGAAAAACAATACTGACAGGAAAAAACATGCTGACTGTGTGATTAGTGATTACATGAGTGAGACAATTTAAGAGAATAGGCAACAGGATTTAATGATGGATGTTTATATAGAAAGGAATGCTAGGAAAGAGGGAAAGATTGACTTAATTTTCTTTTTTTTTTTAATTGTACTAACCCCTTGCAAAGACTCGCCTTTGATGTAAAGCACAGCATGAGTAGAAGGAACAGTTATGATGAATCTTAATAACTATCATTTGAGAACAACTATATTTGTTGTATTTACAGCAAGACTTGTATATTTAGAGGGAAGGTTTAAGATAGCAGTTGTTCATTTTATGGTATAAAGAAGAAAAAACAGCAGAACAAAGATAATAAAAGTATGATCCAATGTGGCTGAAAAATGAGAAGTTTTAAAAATTTGGAAGTGAAATAAAGGCAAATTGAAATCAGGCCACCTCTAAATAAGAACACATAATTTTCTTAGATAACCATAATTCATGTATTTTCTTCATTTTGATTGCATACTGTGAGTGTCATTAAATGAGAAATGTAAAATATTCGGAAAGTGACATAATTGCAGATGATGATGTAGTTGCACCTCTGTTGAGGTATTTGAAAAAAAAATAAACAAACTGCACTCTGTAATTTTATTGCACAGAGAGAATTAATTTTAGAAAAATTAGGGAATTGCACCTTAGAAGGCAGGAGGGAGTAATTTAGGTAGCAATGAATCTGTAAGGAGAATGTCAAAATGATGCAAGATGTCTGTATTTTCAGATAAGCAGCATTTTTTCTGTTTTCTAACACCAGAGGTAGCTTGCATTTACGTGATTAGAGAGAAGTGTCTCTCTGAAAGAGGTCTTTGTGACAGCACACCATTGTGACTTGGGAGTCCAGTTTGTTCTCCCCACCCCATTTACTAACAGTTGGCATGTCTCCCCTTCCTCGGGTTGTATTTAATCAGGTAATGAAGCATGTGAAAGATCAAAAAGCCAGTTTACAACCTCCTCTGCCCTATGTGTTCAGACAGAGGCAGTCTGGGTTTTGGGGCATTTTGGAAAGGAGCAACTTACCTGCTTAGCTGGAAGAAGGATTTCTAATTCATTGGTCTCAGGTTTACCAACTTGCATGTGTCCTGGGCTATGGTGAATATGGTGAACTGAACTTACACACATGATTTAGCCTCTCTCTTTTCTTCTCTTGAATTGTCTTACTGTGTAAGTCAAAGTTGCGAAGTAGTGCTGCCTCTGTTGATGTAATTTTATTTAATCCTTTTGCCTCCCATTTGATTTTTTTTCTCTTAATGACAGTTGATAAAATATTTTGTATTTCTGTAATCTGTGTTTTCTGTCACAGTAAAATTCAGTGAAAACCTTAACTGTAAAATCTTGATGCTGCTGGGAAAAAAAAGCTATAGTCTTTCATAATTTATAAAAGAGAATGGGACTAATGAGCATATGGAGGGGAATACAACACAGCAGGCACAGTACTTAACAATGCACTTTAGGTAATGAAAGTGTGAAGTTTGGACAAAAGGTTTGGCAAACTTGCCATTGAATACATATTTCATAGATTGGTTTGTAAAGGTTTGAAATTTAATAAGGAGAATTTTCTGCTGTTGTTGATTTATAACTATTTCTATCATACAAATGAGACATCCTTGGCCTCCATAATAGTAAATGAAAAAAAATAAAGCCTATATTACATAGCGTTTCAATAAAAATATTCTAAAGATAAACAGAGTAATAAAGGAGACACTATGTATAATAATTAAACATCCTTGAGGAAAACATGATGAATGTGCAGAAAACATAATTACCCTGTGTTTCTCACTCTTATTCTTTTAACTGTAATTTAAGTGTTCTTCAGCAGTGTACCTTTCAATGCTGTAAGTTATTAGATATTTGTACTGTGCAGAAGAAACAAAAGGGTGATACAGAAGAGGTCACAGTAAGTTTAATCTCATGCAGGACATTACACGGAGAGAGCAATTTCTTGATGTAGCCACTAAATTGATCCATATCAAACACCATAGTTGCCGTGCTTACTTTTCTGTAATCCTGCAAAGAGGCTGACATAATGAACATATTAGAAATTCCATGTTATCACCTTCTATATCATGTTTAACTTTATGGGGTACAGGAATAAAATGTTTTCTGCTTCTCTGTTTTTTAAGGCTCTTTAGAAAGTCTTTCTTGATGTTTGGTTTATGCCTGTATTGGGAAGATGGGGAGAATTAATGGAATAGAAAAACCTTATTTTTTTTCCTTATTCTAGTTATACACATAATCCCATTTTTTTAAGTATTAAGAAGTATTTCCCTTAGAAGGGAAAATAAAATGTGATTTGCAGGAAGAGGTAATACAGGTTTGAGGTTTTGAGAGTTTCTTCAATTACCAGTTCCTGTGCTGGTCTTTGTTTTCAATTAAAGAAATGCAGTAGCACATTTTCTCTGGAGTGATTTCAAAATATCTGCATATAAATTGTTCTACCAACCTCGAAGATGCAATACCATGGGGATGCATTATGCCAACCCTTTTTTCACGACAAAACAGTATTTTCTAATGGGCTTAAAAAGAAAAAAAGAAAATATACAGTATCTAGATACAACACTGACGTATTTATGAAGTGAAGATGTTATGCCATTTGAATTTTGACAAGGGCAGCAAAGTCAGAGTTGAGTGCTGTCAAATCATTAGTGATTAGTAAAGATCCTGATTTAAGGTAGTGTTTTGTGCAAATGACTACAGGAACAGAAAGGAACTTAACATCATGCCAGAGTACTGTTTCTTGTGGTGTTTGCCAGCGATTATCAACACAGGCCTTGCCCATGTTAAGAAATGATAAAAAAAGACCTACAAACCTGTCTCTAGTTTTCTTTCTGGTAGAAAAAGCTGAAAAAGAACAAATGGAATTTTTTTCACAACTCCATGGGCATCTTGAAACACCTGGAGATGTACAACCTAATCCTTTCACTTCAACAGGACTGTTCTTTTATTTCTAGAGAACATAAGTTAAGTGACATGATAACAGTTCCCCAGCTTTTTATTTACAACCAGGAAGTTGTAAATAGAAGTTTTTACAGTAGAATACCTTTGCCAATTATAATTAGAAAGCTGCCACCAAACATGATGAATAAGAAACGCATAGTAAGGATAAATGTTTGTCATGTAAACTTTAGAGCACTTCATTAATATGTGGGGGTTTTGTAATTTGTAGTATTTTATGGTTATCATGTTTTTTTATTTAGTAAAATGTACACAAATGCCTCTAGACTATTTAAATTACACTGTCTTCTCAGGTAATATATTTATGGGTGCATGTTTTGCTGCATGGCTTACATTGGGGTCCGTAAGTTTGTCGGAAGAGACCTAGAAGACACTTGCTCTGAATAACTCAGTCTTTTGATACTAACAAAAAACCAATGCTTCCTAGTGAAACGCTTTAAATTCTTCCCTGACTAAATCATGTGGATGGTAATGTGTAATATTTTCATATCTGTTGTGTTACTGCCCTGTAGGCCAGCTCACTTCTGTGACAGCGGAAATACCTTCTTATGCCATCCACTGTGCAGAATGAAATCTGGTGACCTGGGTTCCTGTAGACCTTGAAAAATTCCTTTTTTTTTTGGTGCCATCTACAAACAAGATGAATAATGAGCCCAATTGTTGTTCACTTTCAGTCAAAGGAAACATCACCTCACTCTACAAGTAGTTCTTGACGTTAGTAGTGTACTTGCAAGAGAAGGTGATTCTTGGCTCAAGCATCACTGTGGCCTGGGATAGAAGTGGCAGGGTAGTTGTAATAGAGAGGAAAGACTCACAACATTTGTCTGCTCTTGGTTAAATGCCTGTTTTGAATCTTTTCAGAAGTTCAGTGAGATGAGTTTTTTTATAGCTCTTATTTATAAATTTACAGTTGCATCTTTTTAGCTTGGCTCTGTCCAGAGTAGTCTGGCTTTGGTATCTAAGTGAAACCTACCCACAGAATATATTCAGTGATGGTAGCAGCACTGCCCGCAACAGTGAAGCTGCTGCCTCCTTTGACCTCCTTGGACAGACTGTTGAGCTGGTGATTCACTCGCTCTGAACCCATTCCTCTTCTCTACTGGATCTATGTACAGAATTGCTCAGCTGTTACCAATGCTTTCTTGCTAGGTGTTTTTGGATTAAGCTGGCACAGTCATGTTCACCCTCTGTAGTCATTTAGCATCTGTTAGATAGTACTGACTTTAACTTAATTGTGGACAAGTCAGGGGGAAGGGATTCTCTCTTGCCTTTTTTTCAGTTTCACCAGATGATGTTCACTGGGCCTCCTTTCTCACACAGTCTGCATGGCATAGAAAGAAACTAAGTGATAAGTTTTAAAAACACATTAATCTGTACACAGTCTGGCACAAATGTATTTCTCTTGCAATTAAAATAGAAACATAAAAATGTTTTATGTTTATTATTTTATTAGGAATAAATTTCATGTTCTGTAAAGGGAAAATTTAGCTGTTCAGGTATTTACTGCATTAAATTGAGAAACGAGATGATAGGTCGGGATATAAAGGTTTTGGATATCTCCTTCACTTTTTCTGCTTCATGTTAAGCAAAAAAAAACAGAAGAAAAAACAAAACAGGGTTTTTTTGCGTGGCATGTTGTCACTTTTAAAGTGATTTTAGTCTTTCAGATAAAGTTGTACTGACACTATATTTAAAGCATACAGTTTCAATAATGAAACTGTTGTTTGTTCTTAAATCTTGGAAACTTGATTTAAGGGTTAAAGTTCCATTAGTAAAATAAGTTCTAATTCATTGCATTTTGGTTTATAAATTACTTAGAAATGTAATCTAAATTGCAATTAACTATACCCACATCCTAATTAAGCATTATGAATGTGTAATGGAGTATATTTCCAGAGGGATAATAAGAAAAGAGTGAGAATTTATCCAAGTATTTAACTATTTTTTTTTTCTTTTTTTTTTTAATTAAAAAAAATTTAAAAAAAAGAAGGAGGTCTCTGGACCTAGCAAAAAAAACTTTGTGCTTTTGCTACACTTCCCAGGTGAGATTCTTACAGCACCCCACTAGTTGGAAATAGATTTGTTCATGGAACTGTATTTTCAATACTAGAAAATAGGGAACTCAGAACTAAAGGCTGCAATTCAACAAAGTCTTTATAATCGTGACTAATTTTGACATCGTAGTTTCTAAGGCAGTAAACAGGATTTGGTTCAGCTGCATTGCAGGTTGTTTACATTCAGTGCTTGCACTAATATTTCAACATTTAAAATAGAGAGAAATGTATTTTTATGTATACATATATGTATAGCTTCTGTCACAGTCCTACCACCTCCTTTACTTTTAACATAAAAGCTTGAAGGTGTTTTAGTTAAGACTTTTTTTTCTCAGAAAATCCTAGGAAATCCTCTTCAGTTATTATGTTGATAGCAAAATTACCAGTTGTTTGGCATTTTGGGTTTTTTGTTTTGTTTTGGGGGGATTCTTCGGAAAGTTGGGTTGAAGCAATGTCCTTAAAACAGGCTTTATTAAATTGATTGCATATTGGTTCCATTTCTGTGGGCAGTTGCAATGGGTTTTGTCAGCAGAAATCAATCCTAATTGGGAACATGATAATTATGACATCCCGCTTAACATGATAGTGCAGGCATTTGTCAGCTTCAGGAGTACTTTTGAGGTTATTAAATAAGTTGGCCTGTTTGAACCATTATATTTTCTGTTCCTATTTACTGAAGCTGTATATGTTCTTCTTTCTAATATACTGTAGTTCTTTGACACCAGGGTTTTTGAGAATGCTGTAGTCAGTTGCCTTTACCTTGGCAAAGCACCAAACCTAGATACATCCCTTTCTTGTTGCTGGCTTCATGATGATTTATTGGTGTGCCTTTTCCAGGAAAATGATTGTCAAGCAACTTGTTTTTGAAATGACTTTTCTGGACAAGGATAAACATAGTGCTGTTTTAAAAGTGTCTATCTAGAAAGTGCAAACCCACTGATTTAGATACTGACATGCATTAGCTTTGGAGTGCAGTATATCAGAGGCTTGAATGTGAAACATGAATGCAGTTCATGTGATGATGATATCACACTGAAATCAAATAAAAGTTTCTGTTCAGGAAAAATGTGTTCAGATGTAAATATGTTCTTGTTCTGAATTGGGGACTGTTTGCTATAGCATTTCAAAGTCAATCAAGGTCTAGCAGAAGTTGTTTTGGTTGTTGTATAAATCTCTCTTGTTTAAATATAATCATGTGCAAGGCTTCTCCTTCCTTTCAGTTATCTACTAGGGAATAATCACAAAGAAGGAAAAGAAGATTTATACCTACTGTATTAATAGGAAATATGTAATTTTGTCTATGAACTTCCATGAAGTACACCTCACAAAGTTGTGATGATGCCACATAGACAAATGAGATCCATGGCAGATTGTGAAGCCTGATGACAGGGAGAAGCTGTCTCTGAAGAGTTAGGCTAGACTGAAAGCTAGAAGGGTCACACTGGTGCATGGACTCTAAAATGAAGATCGTATCCCCTATGCAGAGCTGTATTTCATGCACTTTCTACTAATGTATCTCAGAGGGTAATCTAAAGAAGGACACTCAGCACTGCCTTTGTTAGGAGCCTGCCTCCCCTTTATGGTACCTTGTCCTGTCTCTGCAACTTTTCAGAGCAAAGACCTTCTATCCCATTTTTTTGTACCACCTAGCATAAAACGGTTTATTCTTGGTTGATTTCTCAATTAAAAAATAAACGCTGATGATAAATTATTGTGCACTCACTGAGGTACAGCCACTTATATATACCAAATGATAATACAGTTCACTACATTTAATGGTATTTAAAATCATTATTTATAACAGAGTATCCCTCCCTCTATGTGGAAAAAAAAGTGTGCACATTAACAATTTTCAGAGGGAAACAAAGGTGAAGTACATGGCATTCTCTACTCATTACTGTTAAATTTGCTAACCTAGCATAATTTCATTTTCATTAACTTTTAAAGATAATTCTGTGATCTTTTTAACATGACTTCTCTGATTAATTATCTTGCAAATCTAATTCAAATCTAATACTTTGTGAGTAAAAATGTGCAATCATTCCAGCAGTTAATATTGATAAATACAACTAAAATGTGACTCACAGAAGGGAACTGGAGATTTCCGTGGACATAATATATGTTTTGACCCCTACAGCTGCATACTTGAAACCTTGATAAATTGAAACAGCATCACTAAACAGTAGGTAAAGGGATGCTGCCTGTTGTATCTGTGTTCTGTGGACAGTAGTGTAGAGTGCACCCCATAAATGAAGATACTTATTGATTGGTTGTGTGAACAGCAATTAGGCTTTCCATTTGACTCCCATGATTTTAAAGGTCCTCTCCAACCTAAATGGTTTGATAATACATACAGATAAAGCTTAAAATTATTGTATGTGTTCAGATACATGTATTCAGATATACAATGAAAATTGAAATAAAATCTCAATACTCTTTATTTTTTAATTGGTTTTACAAGTATGTTTATTGTTTTTACAACCTCAGGAAATTTTTGCATTTTACCTTTTTAGCTTACCTCTTAGCTGCAGGATCAGAGTTCAACGGTTATAGTCTTAGTTAGAATAGAAAGTAAATATTATTAAATATGGGTGGGCTATTGCCTGTCTAACTTTCTGATTAGAAAGTCGAGGAACTGAATGACACAGATTACGTGTTTTAATTAGTGCTGAGGGATTTCTTTCCGCTTATATGCAGAAAATCAGAATATCTTTGGGTTTTATTCTTTGTAAATGTGAGTGTGTTTCCTGAAACTCTGATTACTTTGTTCCTTTGTAGTCATGAAACACAGACAACTTGTTGGGATCATCCTAAAATGACTGATCTGTTCCAGTCCTTGGGTGAGTGCATTTCTTAAAATAAAATATTATGTGATTTTTATTCCATGAGTAAAAGCTCCTTTGTATAATGACCATGTTTGAGTTGCCATGAATTGTGTGTAACAGCATTTCCCACTTTGCAGTGAGACACACTCTGCATGAAACCTACTGCCTTGGTCATGCCATACGTATTGTCTTTTGCTAATATTAATTCTGAACAATATACTCTGTATGCTTTAAGGCAGTACCTTGTTTCTTTTCTTTTAACTTCAAAAGGAGTTGTCCAATGATATAGGCTGTCTGTGTGTTTAAGCCGGGATGCTGGGCTGCAAGGAACTAATTTTTGTAATGAATTAGAGCAGCTATGCTTTTGGTAAAGGCTAAACTGTATTATGATACAATTAGTTCGATGTGCCCTGATAGCATCAGCATTTACTGTGAAATCTCCCATTCTAAGGAGAGAAAGGCTAAAAATACTGTTAAATGAGGAAAAAATGTTACTGTACCAGTTTCTAAAATAGAGCTTACAACAGTCTGACTGTCCCTTTTGTAGCACTGCTTACAAAGTAATGGCATAGAAATTATGGCTTAAAAAGGCATTTTTTTTCTGTTACTGTGACATTTGCTGCCCTCTGTTTCCTGTATGTTATCTGATGGAATTGTAAATTATTTGCAAAACATACTGTATTTGAGCAATTGTCTGGAAACTATGAACCGGTGCCTAACATGTTTGTAAAACTCTATCATATGTGTATGTATTACATGTGCCAAGTTAGTGTTTCTAGCATGTTTCAAGCTAGTGTTTCTAGGATTTCTGGGGTGCCAATCTTTTAAGGTTCTGGACTGTCAGAGTCAGAAGGCTTTCCCTGCAGATGGATTGGACTGAGATCCCAACTTGTCAGTTTTTTTAATTTGCTCTGGTATATCCTATTAATTCATTGCAGAGAAGACAAGGGATAACAGACTTCTTCCAAAATGTGAAGATTTATATGGAAAGGAAAATTATGGACTCTATATTTAGAGCCTCTCATATTTCTGTTCTGCTGTTTCAGCTGATTTGAACAACGTACGCTTCTCTGCCTACCGTACAGCCATCAAAATCCGGAGACTGCAGAAGGCACTGTGCTGTGAGTTTGGCCTTTTAGACAAATTGTTTCTCTATAGTACTTGGAGGAGGGAGGATCATCTTCAGTCTAACAACGTTAATGTTTAACAGTGGACCAGATTTCATCCTTGGCACACTGTCAACCAACAAAATGGCAAAAAGAATTGCCAATAGTAGGTGTCATTATTGCAAGTAAATGAAACAAAGTAATAAAGAAAGAGGTGCAGCGGGTAAGTTTAAATGGTATACCCACTAAGAATGCTTTGAGAAGTGATAGGGAAATAGATTTTGGACCTATTGAGTATTTCATACGGTTCCTGATATGAGCTGATACAAACCGACGTGGAATGATGTGAGCTAAAGTCCTGACCTGTGACATAAACTCAGATATTTTGTTATATTTTAGAGAGTTCTGTTCCATGCTGTGCAAACTTCAATTAAAAAGATGTTCAGGCTGCTCAACAATACAGTCTGTATTGCTGTATGTTTTAATCACAAAAAACTGCCAGGACAGAATAAACTACTATTATTAATGGCAATGATAGTATGTGTATATGTGCATGTGGGATACGGGTAATGATCTTAAATTTAAATGGGAAATAACAATGCATTTAATATACTCATTGGATATTCTACCCAAGCCTACTGGCATTTGTCCCTGTTCCCAAGCAATCTAATAATTCAGCCTCAGTCCGCTCTAAAGTACACATATATTTTGTCAGTAGGAAAGGATGGGTGTCTACTGAGTAGGCTCAGTGACTTCATTTCCAAAGTTGACGTTTGTATCTCCAATTTTCTGTTCTATATTTGCTAGGTATTTTAAAAAGCATTTCATATTATATCACAACTATGTTTTAATTCACCAGCAGGTTGCATGACTACCACGTTCATTCAAAGTTTAGCAGCCTCAGAAGTGATAGGTCAGGAGATCTGCTGGTCTCTGGACTTGGAACTTCTCCAAGTCATACAACATGTTCCACTGAGGTTCTGTGCTCTTGTCTGAATCTCCTGTGCAAAGCAAACTGAATTTTAAAAACTATTAGGACTGTGAATGGAAAAGGAAATACATAAGAACACACATCTACCAGAGGGAAAATAGGGTGAAGTAGAAAAAGCAAAAGGAAACTGGAAAATTTTGGAAGGAGATATGGGATGTGAATGAGTGTGAAGGTTGTGGATTTTAGACCTTTTAGAAGGTCTTGGCAACAGAGGGTATAAAGGTAGTGAATGACATAAGCAAATTTTCTTGTTCTAAATTAGGGGTCCTTGCTGTGGAAGGACTTTTCAGCCCTGAAGGGTGTACAGTACTACATTATGAGTAGGAACACAAGAAGTGCAAAGCCATCCTAGAGGTGCAAGCATGAAAGGAGTTGTGCAAAGAGGGATCCCTACCCAACCTCCAGGTGGTTAGTTTCCTTTCCTCTCTAGAAGACAGCAGTCTGATCTTCTGATATGCATCATACTAAATGAAGCTGTGCCTGAGATGGTAACTGGCTACTCCAGAAAACTAGAGCGTATCTGTGCATAGCACAGGCTCTTATGAGTACCTCTCACCCCTTCTTCATATGCTGTTCTGGCTTCTCACAGGATTTCTAATCAAGTTCAAGATCTTAGATTCAAGGTTTTATATCTGGGAAAAAACCAGAACCTGTTCTTTGGAAAATTGTCTGTTGGTATTGAAATAAAAACTATTTCTTTGGCAT
This sequence comes from Lepidothrix coronata, assembly GCF_001604755.1. Taxonomy (NCBI): domain Eukaryota; kingdom Metazoa; phylum Chordata; class Aves; order Passeriformes; family Pipridae; genus Lepidothrix; species Lepidothrix coronata. The sequence goes on from NW_016690222.1 coordinate 4,301,641, forward strand.
AGCCTACACTTCTTTGTGCAAGAGATGTAGTCCCATCCAAAACTATAGTTTCATCTCCCAGCAAGACTAAAGTCCGTTATGAGCTTTCCTCTTATCAATATACAGAGTATAAAGTATTCATCAGCATGTACCTGAAAACAAAAAGCAAAGCAGGAAATCAGAAAGCAAGATAAAATTCTCCTTGTGTGTGCTGCTCCTCAGGGAAGAGTGTGAAAAAACAGATTGAACATGACAGATGCTAATCATGTTGCTTATTTCTGACAGGCATACAGATTGTCTAGTGACCTGTATAGACCAGATTTCGCTTTCATTACTTCTATAGGCTTTGAAGAGGGCCATACTTTCTGCTCTTACTTTTACTAGAAAATATATCAATTTCTGTAGTAAGTGCCGTGGTTAGCTCTCCTCATTCACGGTTTTCAGAAGTGCCCTCCTATCATCTCAAGTTTCAGGGAAGGGAGGTGGAAGAGGAGGACAGAAGGAAGTAGTAAGAAGTAAAGAGAATATGCCGGTTTGAAAGAGCCAGGAGTAAAACTTGTCATTTCTACAGATCCAATCTGCCTTATCTATGAAGCTGTTTGTTTGCTTCATCTCTATGCTTTGTGGGAAGAGACAACAGCTAAAAAAACTTTGTGTTTACTATACACACATACCTGACAAAGGATTGGTGTAATTTGTGAAAACACAATATTGTGGGTTTTTAAGGAAGACGTTGCAGATTATCCACAAAGCTAAATGCTAGATGAATTTTCTGTTTCTGAACAGGAACTCATTATGATCTGGCACAACTTTAAGACCGCCTTCAAAAATATAATTGGTGCTGTTCCTTTTGTCATTGTTCACATAACAGATTATTTCTTGCTAGAGAATATGTCAAATTCCCTTTGACTGTGATGACTTTCAGCCTGATTCTGTCCCATAAATGGCTGAGATAGCAAAAATGCAGATGTGCTAGCACCTCCTCTCTAAGGAAGGGGAGACTGGTTCAGCACTATCTAGAATTTCTTAACTTTTATTTGTTAGCGGTTTTGTTCTGAGGAAGGGAAAGAGTAATCTTCTGCGCCACTGCCATTCTTTTCTTTAGTCTGAGTTACTTTATTCTTCCATTGTATTTCTTGTATTTTTAACTGTGGATGCATTTTAAAGGTGTTTGGATGCAGAGTGCTTCAGAAGGGCTTATGTGCTAAGGCAAAGGAAATGTCAAAACAAGTCACCACAAATAAACATCACTGTAAAATAAGACAAATTGCTTTCACAGCCACAGTGTGTGTGTATAATGTCAAAGGCCTTTTGGGTGGGAACTCCAAGGGCATAGCTGGAACTGGATGCACAGTCCTACTGGCACCCGATAGATATTGACTTTGCAGTGGAGACTGATAATGCAATGTTAGTGCTATACAAACAGGTTCAGGAGTATGTAATTTGAGAACTGTACTTTAGAAAACTTTGCTAAGGCCATATCTGTCTTCTTGGTAAGTGTCAAAAAAACATGTTTCTGGTGAAGGTATTTGCTCTCATTTTCCTCATTCCCTTTTTAAAATAGGAAAGTAGAGTTATGTTTCATCTTGTTTTTTGACAGGTAGATTCCTACAGAGACAAACGTGTGCATGCACCTACATGTTTTTATTGTGCAGGTATATAAGGAAGGTGAAAAGAACAAATTCTTAGCCTCTCTGTCTCTGATTATGTGGGCCAGATGTACTGACAGTGCCTTCCCACTGTAGCAGAAGAATGGGGCCAGAGAGAGTCCTGTGTTGCAGTTGTACTGGGCAGCTACACAGCACCAGGTCCTGACTATGATATTTTATTGTCCAGCATACTTTAGCTCATTTTCAAGAAATTATAGTGCCCCAGGTACCGAAGTGTATTACTGAAAGGCAAAAAAGGAACAAAATCACCATGTATATTCAGAATTCTGACACTGAGTTCCTCTAGGTGATTTAAAATTTAAGAATGCTAATGGGAATATCAACCACACAAGGTGAAGAAATGGAACATTTAGGCACGTGGGACTAAAAGAGGGAGAGCTGTGAGCACTTCCTTCAGTGCAGTCTCTTTGTAGGAAATTTACATTTCAGCTGTCATTTACAAGATCTTTTTAATACAAAATCTCCACAGTAGTGCCTGACTATTTTCCGTGGGATTAAAGCAGCCTCAAATTTGCCATTAGCAGCTGCGTGGAGTTACTTGCTACTGAGTCAGTCACTCACATCTGCTTTAACAGTGCTGAATTATATGGTTTCTGCTAATAGTTTTTCTTTGGGAAGGTCTCCTTGCTGCAGAAAGGAAAGAAGTGGCCCTTGTGCCCATTTGTTGATTAAAAGCAGGATTGGTCATTCAGCATATTCCAGCAGTTGCAGAATGGTGCTGCTCAAATGCACTGAAAACTGCGTGGGCATCATGCCAGAAGTGGCATGACAGGATAACTACCTGTACCCAAAGGTTATTTAGCCAGGTGAGTGCTGAAATAAGCAGGGGTGGAAATAATTTCCTCTGGTTGTTTTCCATGGATGGTGTCATCCAAAAGTGTAACTTTAGCTTAATTTCCATTAGTATAGCAGCAGAGTTTTCTTTTTTAGTATGAAAATACTGAAAATACCTTTCCCAACTCTCTCTGGAATCCTTTGGCAGAAATGTGAATGTGAGACCTTAATGCTAGCAGATCAAGATGTGAAGATAGCAGGCTTAGTGTCTGTTGATCTGCCATTTTCAGTGCAAGGATGGTTATGTTAAGCCAAACCCAAAGGCTACAACTTTCTGGCATTCCAAAGCTTTCCAAGTGTTCACTGGCTTTAAAAAGGGCAGCTTTTGGGAGCTGTCAGTCTGTTTGTGAAGCTGCTTGCCTGCTTTCAGCCAACCATTAAGTACCTTATACAAACAGGTTGGAAAATAACCAGAAAACACGAAAAAACCAACCAGACCAAAAAAAAAGCAAACAAAGCAAACAAAAAAAGCCACCACAGCAAAACAAAGCTAAAACAAAACCAAACTGAGCAAACTGGTTGCAAAAATTTTGTTGGTTTTTTTTTTTTCCCTGTATAGGTCATGAAGGAAAAACATGATAAGTGGCTATCTCCTGAGTTCAGTATTTATGTGATTGGATAGCAGAATATAGTTTTGCACTTCGTTTCACCCTTCTCCCTCCACTGCTTCAAAAAGTAGTCAAGGTTACATTTTGACCTGTGTGTAGGCTCGTTTTGTTTTTAAACATGCCTGTGTGCCTTTTCCAGTATATTTCCAGCTATTGTAGAAGATTATGCTGCAGGGAGTGTACTGCCAAATACTGTATCTACCTCAGGTCAAACTAGTGGTAAGGTGTTTTCCTGCAATTACCAGTCTGCCTCTTTGATAAATATATGACTGGCATTTATTTGCAGACCCAAGAGATGGGCTTAAAAAAACCACAAACAACCAAACAAAAAAGAAAAGCAAACAAATGTAAACCCCCTGTAAATCTGATACTGTAAAGTTAGAAGAGAATGTACTGGTATTAGTGCATGGGAGGAAAAGCAAGGGCTGTGAGGTACTGTTTCTCATTTTACGGTGAAGTACTTACTTGTTTTCCATCCCAAGCTAGACTTACCCAATTTGCATGGGTCGCCCTTGTGTGGTTCTTATTTAACACTGTTATTATCCCGCTCTGCTCTGCTCTCGTGATATCACGCTTAGTGTACTGTTCTCAGCACAGAAAGATATGGACTTGTTGGAGTGGGTCCAGAGGAAGGCCCTGAAGATGACTGGGGGATGGAGTACCTCTCCTATGAGGACAGACTGCGAGAGCTGAGGTGATTTAGCTGGACAGAGAAGGTGGCTCCAGGGAGACTTACAGCAACCTTCCAGTACCTAAAGGGGGCTTATAAAAAAAGAGGGAGAGTGACTTTTTACATGAACAGGTAGTGATGAGACAAGGGGAAACAGTTTTAAACTAAGAGAGAAGACATTTAAATTAGATGACAGAAGGTGATGAGGCCCTGGAACAGATTGCCCAGAGAAGTTGTGGATGCTCCATCCCTGGAAGTGTTCAAGACCTTGTTGGATGGGGCTTTGAGCAACCTGGTCTAGTGGGTGGCATCCCTGCCCATAGCAGGGGGGTTGGAACTAGATAATATTTAAGGTCCATTCCAATCCAAGTAATTTTGTGATTCTGTGATTTGTTCTATGACTATTGGTGTAGAGCAATTCACAACACAAGTGTCATGTTGAGGTTTTTTTCCTTTGAAAGATGGCATTTGTAGTGCAAATGTGTTACTAACTCTTCAGAAACTGCTCAGTATGAGCTTGAAATATACTTCAACTTCATGTTGTTTAAACTGTGCCAAGCATACTAATATATTGCAAGTATTTTTTTCACTAAAATCCTTTCTTCTGTAAAAAAAGTCACTGAGGATTATACTATATATGTTTGCTCTCTTCCACTTGCTTTATTTTCACCATGCAAACCCCAGATTTTCACAATGACATTTGGGTGGTTTTGGAGCAAAATCCTTTTTATCTGTAAGATATCCATAGCATCACCAACTGCTGGTACAAAGAATCTTGTAATAAAGGAGATCAAAATGTTTTTCATGAAAGCATAGTATTTAGTGTTCTGGAAAACTACAATAAATAATCTCCCTGTGTCCCTCTCCCTGCTTTCTTTTAAGCCCTAATTTAGCAGCTGCTGTTCAGTTAATCAGGCCTCAGTACATTGTTACTGCATTTAAGAGAACATTGCTACCTGGGAATTTGTTTTGCTTTAAATTTAATCAAAACTGATAATCATTTTATGGGATTCTGCTTTATGGTCAATATGAAGAATCATCTAAACCTAGTGGACTCTGTGTGTGCACTGAGGTTAGGATACTCTACTTACACAGACTACTTCAGCAGCTATTTAATGCTGTTGTGAGATGTGCAGTGTCATTATGGTATTCTTATTCTATTTTTAAATATATAGTACTGAATGCTGTTGACTTGTCACAGAGAATGGTTTGTCACTATAATGTTACTGAGCGAAAGGTACTTAGCTAATTTTCAGCAGTGTTTGCTACAATGCACACGAACAAGTGCACATGAATAAGTATTGTCAATGCTATGCTCAGGCTTCTATATTCATACCTTTTTTCTTTTTTTTTCTTGTTCTTTTTTTTTTTTTAATCACCTGTTGTTAGTGGACCTTTTGGACTTGAACACAACAAGTGAAGTTTTCAAACAACAGAAGTTAAGTCAAAATGACCAGCTGATTGGTGTCCAGGATGTGATCAGCTGTCTCACTACTATCTACAGTGGACTTGAAGAGAAACACAAAGATATGGTGAATGTTCCTCTCTGTGTAGACATGTGTCTTAACTGGCTACTCAATGTGTATGATAGGTAAGTAAAAAGTTTTTAGTCACAGTGTGTACCCCAGGAATATAATATAGTATTAACAAAGTATGCATCATGGAGACAAAATTGGTAATTTTTGCATGACTCATCAAAAATGCTAGGCTTATAGGATTGTTGTATATTTTTTTCTGAGTTACTTTCTTGAGCAAGTGCTCATAATAATAGAAAAATGTTACTTAATAAAGTTATTTAATAAAAAGTTACGTATTTTGATATTTTTGACTCAGTAGTGAAAAAGTGCAGTTGCTTGCAATGACATATTTCTTATGCTGTCCTGCTCAGATACGCTGAACAAAAGGTACACTGCTTTTATACTACCAAAGACACTTTGAAAGGTTTTCAAGAAATGTATATGCGAATAGAGAGCTAGATACACTGCTTTAGCTGTGTTCCTGCTGTAAATGTTCCAAATTTCCCAGATTGTTTGCCATTCATACCAGATTCTATTTCTGCCACAGGTACGGACAGTTTTGTTGTTTATTTTACGCTTAGTTATTTGCATGCCAAAATACACTTAGTTTATTTTACACTTAGTTATTTGCACGCCATTTGAGCTTCCTGTCCTCAGTCCTCTATTGAGTAGAGGTTGTTCTGATCTCAACCCTAAAGCCTGTCTGATTCCAGAGGGTCAGCAGTGTCCTTGTTTGCTTCCAGCAGGTGCAGCTCCTGCCACATATGAATTCTGAGGGCTGGTGTTATGTAGTCCACCTGCCCTCATCCTGGCAACAAAGGTGTATTTCCCCAGGGGATTGTGTTTTCCTCAAGAATGTTTTGGAATGCTTACAGTGAGAATTTGTGGGTTCATTTAAATACACATCTGCTATTTCTAGAGAGAGAACTGAGCCTCAGAAAGCATGAGAAAGTCCACTTCAGCAGTCTCCTGTGGTTTTGGTCAGTCCTTTCTGAGCCCCCAGTCACTTGTTTCTTCTGCTTGATGTGGAACTCTGCCCTGCCCTGTGTCAGCCTGCATGACCTACAAGCAGTATGCTTTTATTTGGTTGTCCTTTTGAGTCATGAGTTTGTTCCTCATTTTCTTAGAGGCATTCGCTATTCTCGTCTCCTGTATGTAGTAAAACCTGGGGAAACACATGATTTCCATCAGCTCCTCCATGCCCTACAATATGTCTCTTTACATTCCTTCAGCAAAGGCATTTCAGGACTACTCTGGAGCTAACGCAGTAGTGCAATGCATGGTGTGGTCCACTTCAATGTGTCTAGTTGAACGTGTGCTTTAGTTTGGAGTTATACATAGAATTACAAATAAGAATTTCTAAGCTCCATGAGGTTGGTTAGAAAATTTATTTCCTTTCTCCCTATTTGAAGATAAAAAGAGTGAAAGTATTTCTGGAATAGTGATAAAAATTCTTATACCTGGCTTTCCCAAAGAGAGCTGTTATTTGTAGATTTATGTGTTATCTTCGCTATGTTTGCTCACTTAATCAGTGCCAAATTCATAGCTTTTTGCTTTTTTTCCCCTCAGAGGATTACATACCAGTTCTCCTATTTTTTGTGGATATTTTACTTTATTTTGGTTTTAGGGGAGCCGGAAGGAGAGAATAGAGTACATAGAACCATTTATCATTTATGTGCTGACTACTTATACTTTGGGATTTGAATATTGCTGTTAAATATTGTGACATTTCTGTTAGTTGGACTCCCCGTCATTACTGATGAAAAATTGGAGAGTCCATCAAATAATAACTGGGAGTTCTTCCTGCAGTTATTTTTATTTTGCAGAGTTCTGTATTGTGACTGAATAAACATATCACTTGCAAATAGAGCAGTAGATCAAGTGAGTTGCTTGACTTAAATGGTATTGGTAATTTAGAATAAGAGACTTAATAGTGTCAGAGAATTTTTTATAGTTACTGATTGGTTTGGTTTTTTTTTTCAGACTGACCACAAATCTATTATTTTTGCTTCCTAACTTCAGTTAGAAGTCAGTTGTTTAATCTGTTCATATTTAAAATGCACCTAATAAGCAGAAAACCTTTCTTTCAATAACATTTCCTGTTTTTCCCATTTCACTTGATTATTATATTGAAAACTTAGTGTAGATAATTCTTTGAGCTGATGAAGTACTTTAATCTTTATTTAAACTTTGAAAAATGGAGGATGAAGGTTTACTGAGAGAAAATTACTTTTTACAGTGTATTTCCTTGTTCCCCTTTCAAATTCACTCCAGGATGAAAAACAAAATGCTAAAAGACCAGGCACCAAACTTAAGCTGGATTTTTTTGACTTTGTTTTTTAAATTGGCCTTCAGGGAAGAGCTAATTTGTGTCTTGGTATTTCCATTTTTTAATTGCATGAGTGCTACACATATACAATGTTTCAAATTGTTTAAATGCCTACAAAAGGCATCTGTTAGTCGCATGCTGTTAACCTGAGATTTAATTACGGATTCACAGATTAATAACAAACTGAGTAGTTTTCCAGACTTAACCTGCAGATGTCTTTGGCCCTTAAGCCCTTGGGCGCTTTTACTTCTTCAAGGACTCAAAGGTTGTTCCAGACAGCAACATCTACCCTTATAAACATTTTCCAAACTTAAAGTTCTTTATTTTGGCTAGACCAGAGATTTTTTAATTTTTTTTTAATACAATTAAAGATAAATATCTTACATATTTACAATGAGAGCTGTGAAGGAAATTGTTTGAATTGTTTGCTCTATAAAATCATTTGACTAGGCCTGTGTTTATAGCATCCAAAAGCAATAGCTGATGGTTATTCTTTTGGACTACATACTGTCAAATTTGCTAAAATATCCAGATGTCATTTATATAAAAAGGGCTGATACCTTTCAGTGCTAATGGAATAGCTTAACACTCCTAGAAATGAGATTTTTCTATATGTACTAATTCTGGGCAATGAGTCATTTCAATCAGAATTACCCATAAAGAAACTTCTACGTGCACTGTTTTTAAAATTTTACAATGTTTAGCTGACTTCCCACGTTTCAACTTTTAAATTTTCTTGGTGTTTTTGTTTGTTTTGTTTTGTTTTGTTTTTGGCATTAGGATACTTTTGATAATGCCTTCTTTTAAATTGAATTTCTTTGGTACATTAGTTTCTGAAGGCTATATGCCGACATTTTCCATATGATCTAAACTGTCTTTCATGATTATTCTCTATGGCCCAATCTTTCTCTGAAGAATTACAACTTTGTTATTTATCGTTGCTCTGATACACCTGGCAGATTCTAACACCAGACTGAGTCTGATACACCTGGCAGATTCTAACACCGGGCCGAGTTAATAACCCAGGCCTTATCAGAGTGTTCATTTCAGTAAAATCTGAACTTCTGAGGAATGAGAAGGATGAGATACCTGCTCAGTCAGCCTTAGCTTCATGCCCCAGTTTTGACAGTAGCTGATGGAAGTTTTCTGCATGCACTCTAATTGCATCCCCCGTGTTGATGATAGCTGTTGTGATTCATAGAGCACTCAGTGAGAAAAGCTTAGCAGGCTGTGATAGCAAGAAGAAGACTTTGGGAAGGATGCAGCTGTCTGTAGGGCAGGAAAATGTGGATGATCAAGAGGAGGAACCTATGGGGACCGTCATTAATCTAACAGGCTGCCTTCTGTTGCTAGGCTATGTAGATAACTGATTGCTGCAGTCCTTGGTGGTCCTTAGTTGCAGTGTCAGTGTTGTCTAGGTGTGGTGGTTTGAAACTCCCAGGAATCCAATTTCTAAGTTCAAGCCCCCTCCCACAATTTGCCCCTGTGAGAGGGTTTAGTGATGGCATGGACTTGATATCTTCCTCAGCTCATGTGGAGAGTTTTCAGACAAAACACAACGATTCGGTATTGGGGGAAGGGGAAAATATTTACAGAGGTTTATTTAGATACAAATATATATTTACATTAAGTTAAATTCCTCTTTTCCTTCAATAAAAGTCTAAGAAGAAAAGGGAAAAGTCTTTCTGTCGCTCCTCAGGCCACAGTTCCTTCATTTCAGTTTTTTGTGGCACTGGTTAGTGTCTTTCATTTCTCTAAGGCAGCAGATTTAAGTATGGCAGTCAGGATTTTCGTTCTTACTTTGTGGAAATTCCAACCCTGAGCCTGAGCCTTCGGGGGATTTTCCTTGGAGACCTTCACTTCTCTTGGGTTAGAGCATTTAAGGCAGCTTTCAGTTCAGTCTTACCAGAGCTCCTCTGCTCTGTCTCAGCTCGCCAGCATGGTAGCAGCAGCGGAGGGCAAGGCCACCTCCTCCGCATTCCATCTTGGTTCAGCTCTCAGGATGACTCTGAGTTGTTCAGCTCCTTTCTCTCTCTCTCTCTCTCTAGCTGCTGCTGCATTTTGGGACTCCCTAGGGTTTGGAAGTCCACCCCTCCTCTTCAGGAGGTCTCTGGGTTTTGGGAAAGTGATACAGTCTTACCCCAAAACAGCCCTGTTGAGTTTTCCTCTGTTTTGTTGCCAGCTCTCCCTCCTGCAGGAACATCTCTGCGTCTTTCAGCTGGCTTCCCCTTATCTCATTGCTACTGACTATCTTTTGGCTTTTAGCCATCGCTGTTCAGGGCTGCTCCGCTGCTGCTCTCAATGTCTTCTGCTGCTGCTGACAGTAAGGAAACCCTTCCAGCTCTTGATTAGGGGACCCAGTCCAGCTTTGACACTATACCGGGTCTCCTGTAGCCTCAGCTGGGGGCTGGGGGCCCTTGGCCCCCAGAGGGGCTCATTGGCCCCCTGCCTCCTTGTGGCTCAGATCATGGCTACCTACCTTCTAAACTATCTTCACCACCTTCTCTTCCGTTTCTGTGGGTATATAATTTCTGTAGGGTGCACGTGGACTTTTGATTGGTCCAGTATTATCAGTGGGGCAAACCATTACTACCTCAGAGAAAAGGTTTTTCAAACCACCACACTAGGGCTTGAGAGCTCTTTAACAAGAGAAGTCTGAACTGTAGTGGGCTTATCTTCATTCTCTAGTTTTCCTTGGTAGCACCTGGTGTTTTTATGCTATTGTTCCTCTTCCTCCAGGGACATAGGGTCCCTCTGGACTTCATATTGCTAATCTTGTTTTCTGTTGATTTTTCAGTGATCCTTATTCTTTGGAAAAATATTGCAGGCTTTGTAATTATTTGTATAATTTTCTGAGAAAATGCTTTTTGTGTGAAGAAAGTTTTTCACAGATCCTACAGTGATCTGCTGAAATCAGGAGAAGCTTGAAGCCTCCGCATACCTAATGTGGAGAGCTAAAAGCCCTGATCTTTTAGCTGCAAAGTTTTTCTGAGTTTCTGTCTTTAATTAACAAATGATGTAGTCAGTCCTGAGTTAAATCAAACCCAAATGAATGTTCAGCTTTTTTTTTTTTTTTT
>NW_016690222.1:4313604-4419130 GCF_001604755.1 Lepidothrix coronata
TATTTGCCTCATAAGCCACCAGCGTGCCTGTAGCAAATGTGGACAGAGCCTTTCCAAATCTTCGTTCGCAAAGCCTCGCCATGAATGAATGACATATATATCAGAGCATTTTAAACATAAAAGACAAAAATTAAGGGAAAAAAGAGAATGAATTACTGTGATATGAAAACTTGGTTTTATTACAGTCCTTTTGTTTCACACTGAGTAATAGGCTTTCCTGCTGTGTGCTCATGTATTTTTTCTGTGTATATCACATTATCAAATCACATTAAGAGTTTTACAGAGCTAATCATCTGGTCCTTTGGAATAATATGTGTAAACTGCTTAGAAGGCAAGCTGAGCTTTTGTAAGGGAACAATTCTTAATGTGATTTGTAGTGGTTTGTTTGTTTTTTTTTTTTGAGATTTGAAGTATATTTGAAGTAGAAGTTACCAATATCTTTGTATTTTTAATAGACTTGAATTGGAGTGAAATAAAATTAAACTATTAAATTGTCTTATCTTTATAATTTCAGTGGCCGAACTGGAAAGATTCGAGTGCAGTCCCTGAAAATTGGCTTGATGTCTCTTTCTAAGGGCCTTCTGGAAGAGAAGTACAGATGTAAGGAAGTTTTACAAAATACTCTATATAACTAAGTCACATACAATGACAACACATATTGCAGCGAAATTTGAAGTAAAATATTTTTCATGCCTGTACATGGCAGTTTTCTGTGTAAGTAAAACACAATTGTTTTCATTATCATCATTGACAATGGAGAAAGTAGGATTTATATCTTGACTGGAAAGTATTGATGTCAATTCTGCTTTGTCATAAGTCACAGTACTGCAGCCCCCAAAAGAAAAGGAGAACATAGCCATGTGGAAGCTAGGGAAGTATTATATTTGACCAATTCTGTTCTCTCTTGTGTGTGTGTGTATGTTTTGTTTAGGGAAAAATCAAGCAAGTCAGTACTGATTGCATCAGATTTCTATGGCTGATAAAGCAAGGAAATACATCAAAATCCAGTAATTGTATTTAGTAGTCCATGAGAAAGATTATCTGAACTCTGAAAATGGTTTTCTGATATATGTGCTTTCTGCCAAAATTGCACAATGAAAGTTTAAATTATGTTGATTTAAGTAACCTCACAAGCTTGAGAAATACTAAGTAGTATAAAAATATTTCACAAAAATAATTTCAGGAGCAGAGGAAAATTGAGTAACTTTGTGGCAAAACCCCCTGACAAATATAGAAAAAAGATGAAGCATTATATTGGAGCATCCTATGTGATGGACATTTACATATTATGCACATTCATCTTAAAATTGCTGTTCTTTGCAGTATTTCCTTGGTTCATTTTGGAAACACATGAAAAATTTATAGAGACTGAATTTGCTGCATGTACCTTTGAGCTCTGCAAAAATTTCGGCTTTCCTTAAGAGCACTTGTAGGTAATCTTATAATCTTGGTTATTAACATTGAGCAAAATGAGCAAAAGTATGTGTCTTATGCATTGGGACATATTTTGACATCTGACTGGCATACTGAGACTTTGGGTTTTTTAGTTTCCTTATGTCATTTGACATATATTTGAATTATTCCATAACTGAAGAAGGTTGACGGACATACCTTTGTTCAGTAATGACAATTCAGGGAGTAATCTACCATTTAGTGTGAAATAAAAAGCTTTCCTAAAGTACAGGAGTCAGTTAGGTTGTGGATAACAAACTTGATAACACTTTCAAAAGATGGTTTCAAAAAACTCCAAAACCTGAGAATAAACTCACATGAAATTGCTATTGGTAATACATTAGTATGTTTACAGTTACCAAATGCAGGCACTGAAGCAGAACAAAGAAATTACTAGGTCTGATTAATTTTTTGTTGTTGCTTTGTATTTAGTAGTAAAAGATAGTGGCAGCTGATTGTGGCTACAGATTTTACGTCATCTGTGTTAATAGCATGGACTATTTTTTCTGAATATTGCTGTGAAAAGTCCTAAAAAAATTAGTACAGAATAAGTCTCAGAAGACTTTTGTACCAAGTGATCATAACTTCAACCTGAAATACATCTGAAATTAAAGTAGTTGCTCGGGTTCTCGAAGCAGAGACTATTAGTCCGATAATGCATCCTTTTTGTTGTTGTAACTCCTGTGATCAGGAGCTTTGATATATTTTTCAGGATATTGTCCTTATGAACCTTAAAATTGTCACCAGAAAACCTCTTAAATCTGAAAAAAAATTTGCTAAAGAAGGAAGGAAGTAACAGTTTAGGTATTGGTTCTTGGCTTGCAGTGGCTTTGCAGTCAGTGTTTTGGGGTCCTCTGGCACCAGCTGTGTACCAAAACCTTATCTTTGGTGTGACCTCTTTTGCTTCTTTTGATTTTGTCACACCCTACTAATAATCTCTTTGTGAGAGAAATTTTGTTTTACCTACTGAGGTTTCAGATCCTTAAGTGAAAACTGTGGTGGAAATCCTAAGTATTTTCAAGAAAGTCAGTGACTTGGAAGAAAGAACAGGATCCCCAAACATGGGTGCTTAATACGAATTATCTGCCATCTGATTTTTTTCTCCTTTCTCAGACCAGCTCCTGAAATTTGCTCCTTTTGGCTATATTTCTTCTAACCATTTAGGAGGCATTGGCAATTCCAGACTCCTCTGAGTGACAGTCATCATACAGCTGTGGTTGGAGCCCTTAGCAGAGCACAGATTGTGCCTTAGATGTTGTAGCCTTAGAGAAGCTTAGAGTAGTTGGTAGTAAAATAGGCAAGTTTGTTGTTTTAAAATCTTTTGGATGAACCCTTCCCTCTTTTGTAAAACCGTTGAGCAGAATGTCTGCTCAAGTGTTCAGACTTCGCAGAGACCAGACTTTTGAGGCATAATTTCAGGACTCTTGAGACATTTGATTTTGTCATGGTTTAACCGCAGCCAGCAACGAAGCCCCGCACGTTTCTCTGCTCCCTCAATCATTCTTCCTGTCCTTTGATAGAGTCCCTTATACAGTTTAACCTTAATGTCAATGTATTTTATGTTGAAACTCATTTAATATTTATGTGCATGTTAACAAACTCCATTTACAAGAGTTTATGGCTTTTATCATTGCTGGTGAGTGATATATGGGGTCCCCTTTCCAACTGATGCAAGTATATTGTCCAGGTGGTCCCTGTCAGAGCTAAAACAGGCTCTTCTCCAATACATTTGCCACTTGAGTTGCTCTTGCCGTACCTCCTTTGCCAGGGAACAGTTCATGGGTTATTTGAAGTAGGTAGGCCAGATAGCAAGAGCATTCTCACTTTCTATACCTTTAGTTTAGGAGCTTCTGCTCCTGTGTGCCACACTGAAGGCATTGAAGGGTTTGGGAAAAGAGGATACCATCCGTAGCCTTGCATTTGGTTATGGCACTTGCTGGTGGTAAGAAACAAATAAAACTCAACTGGAGTGTTTTGGAGGAGTTTGAGTTCTTCAAAGGTATTTGCTGGTTTCCTCCTAGCTAATCACTCTGCCTATTACCCCTCCTGTCACACAGTTTTTCGTCTATTTACCAGCTCCATAGTCAACTGAAGTTTTAGGGCTTAGGAAATGACTTCATCTGCCTCCCAGCTCAAGCAGTTAATGACTTGTTCTTCTTTTAATGCCTGTTTCCACTGTAGACTGATGCAAACAGAGTAAGACAAACTTTTCTTTTTTTCCTTTTTTTTTTTTTTATACTATCAGTTTTTTTAAGCTGACTCTTAAAAATTGAAAAACTATGCCAACCTAAGCTGAAGAAGCTAGCCAGGATCAGAGATTGCCAAGACGAGCCTGCAGCTGGGCAGTACTAATTCTGTCACCACTGTTGTCTGTGGTGGTTTTTTTTCCTCAACACTGAGTGGTGAAGATGCTGTAGCTGCTGTTTGACTAGGCAAGAAAGGGGTGAGAAAAATATGGCAAACTCTAAAAATTATTTCAGCCATCTGGATTTTTATACTTTGAGATCCTTTCTTCTGCTTCCACCTCCTTTGAGAAGAAATAAAGTATGACCAGACTATCTGAAGCACGCTGACAAAACTTGACAGTTGTTCTAAATGAAGGACAAAGCAATTTACGCAGTGTAATAAGAGTTACTCTTGAGTGTTTCTGAACAAAGCTTGTCTTTTTCTCAATCAGAAATGCAGTCAGACTGAATTTTCAAATTTCACTTATTTATAATCTATTAATGATTGTTCTGGTGGGAAACATGAAAAAGTAGGGGAATAGTATAAATGGATTCTTTTTTCTTTTAAGATTACTTGAAGTTTTAATCCAAGCCAGCTACTGAGTGCAAAAGGACAATGTAAAAGCCAACTGGAACGAACACAAGAATTTAATTCCATTTCTTCTGTAATTTGTACCACTCACAGAATTTAAAAATATTTCTTTGATAAACTCAGCATTTAAGATGTTTTCAGGAAAGATGAATCTTGTGAATAAGTGTTAATGTTCACAGCTATGGAGTTCATAAATCAAAATTATTGGCAGAAACATATTAAAAATTTTGGCTGAACACTTTAACAATTAAAATTATCCAATCTAAGAAATGTGTTAAGAAAGCACTTGAGAAATAACATCTGTGCTGCAGACAGCCCTGCCTGTTAAATTCAGTGCTTAACTGTGACTGTAGGTACAAGCAGTATCCTCTTCCCAGTGCCTGTATCTGGAACAATTTTCATGATCCCTTTCAGCATCCATTTTTTCCGTCATTACAGTCATCCTGGTTCATCCATTTATACTGCAGGGCTTGACACCTACCTTAAGAAAATGGAATCAGTAAAGGGAAAGGACATGGAAGGCAGACATGGTTATCCGGGAAGAAAATGTGATTATTGTTAAGCTTGAGTTGTCTTTCTTGCTGCTGCTCTTGCTTTAAGCTATTTCACATGGCCAGTTGTGACTCGTGGTAACTTCTAGTCTCTCTTCAGAGCAAATGTGCTTCTGTCCCCAGCCAACTGAAGGATGGCATAGATTTTAGCATAAGATATGGACTTCTGAAATATTTCATTCTTCATAGAAACGTAAAATAGTTTGATTTGGAAGGAACCTTTAAAGGTCATCTAGACCAACCCTCTTGCAATAAGCAGGGTCATCTTTAACTAGATCAGGTTATTCAGAGCCCTCTCCAACCTGGCTGTGAATGTTCCCAGCGATAGAGCATCTACCATCTCTCTTGGCAACCTTTTCCAGTGTTTCACCACCCTCATTGTAAAAAATTTCTTCCTTATAACTAGTTTAAATCTTTTAGTTTAAAACCATTACCCCTTGTCCTACTGCAACAGGCCCTGCTAAAAAGGTTTGTCTCCAGCTTTCTTATAAGCCCCCTTTGAGTACTGAAAAGCTGCAATAAGGCCTCTCTGGAGTCTTCTCCAGGCTGAACAACTCCAACTCTCTCAGCCTTTCTTCAGAGGGATGGAATATCTCTCCTATGATCAGTTTTGTGGCCCTTCTCTGGACCTGCTCTAGCAGCTCCATGTCTTCCCTGTGCTGGGGACCCTAGAGCTGGAGTCAGCACTGCAGATGGGGTCTCACCAGAGCAGAGCATGCAGAATCACCTCCCTCAGCCTATTGGCTGCACTTCTTCTGATGCAGCCCAGGATACGGTTGACCTTCTGGGCTGCAAGCACACCTTCTCAGCACACGTCCAGCTTTTCATCCACCAGGACCCCCAAGTCCTTCTTGGCAGAGCTGCTCTCAGTCCCTTCATCCCCCAGCCTGTATTGATACTGGGGGTTGCCCAGACTGAGGTGTAGCACCTTGCACTCAGCCTTGTACTTCTTCATAAGATACCCCTGGGCCCACTTCTCAAGCTTGTCCAGGTCTTTCTGGATGGCATCCTGTTCTTCAGGATGCACCTGCATCCCTTCAACTGTGCACTCAGCTTGGTGTCATCTGCAGACTTGCTGATGGTATGCTCGATCCCTTTGTCTATGTCATTGGTGAAGATATTAAATAGCACTGGTCCTCATACAGACTCCTGAAGGACACCGCTTGTCACTGATGCCCATTGGGACTCTGAACAATTGACCACTAACCTCTGGATGTGACCATCCAACCAATTCCTTATCTGCCCATCAAATCCATCTCTCTCCAGTTGAGAGAGAAGGATGTTGTGGGTGACCATGTCAAAGGCCTTACAGAAGTTCAGAGAGGTGACATCTGTAGCCCTTCCCTTGTCCGCTGATGTAGTCACTCTATTATAGAAGGCCAGGCAGGACTTTTTACTGGTGAAGCTGTGCTGGCTGCCTCAAATCACCTTCCTGGCTACCATGTGCCATAAGAAGCTGTATAGTTTCATTCATTTGGCCTTATTTTTCTCATTTGTATGGTTACAAATCAAGAAAACATATTGAAAATTATCAAGATTAAATTAGGGTAAACTCCTGTAAATGGGTCTGTGGCCATGTAACTATGACTATAACAAAAATATTAAAAGCCGAGCTGCAGCATTACTGAATGAAAGGGGATGTATGTGGAAATGAAATGATACAGTGCCTTTTTTTGGATGTTGCAGACCTCTTCAAGGAGGTGGCTGGCCCTACAGAAATGTGTGATCAGAGGCAACTGGGCCTTCTGCTTCACGATGCTATCCAGATCCCACGACAGCTTGGTGAAGTGGCAGCCTTTGGTGGGAGCAACATTGAACCCAGTGTGCGCAGCTGCTTCCAACAGGTAAGATAAAGACCTTCATGAGAAAAAAAACCCTCTGGGAAGTCTAAAGATTTACTTGTACATGATGTAAAAAGAAGGGAGGAATTTTAAAAACATCCACTGAGTTTTGAACAGAAATGAATATGCACCTGCAACTAAGTGTGGGAAGTTATTGTGAAAATGCGGCTGTAAAAGATGGTTTATGGTTTAGGAGAAGATGAAACAAATTATGTTTAGCCAAAAGAATATATAAATCTTTGTGATTTTGACAGTGTTTGCAGCTCTAAAAACTGTTAAAAAATTTTGTAGCAGTCAATTACCCTGCTTTGCATTGTTCAAAGCAACCTAATACTGTGAGAACAACATGCTTTTCCCTGCTGGAACAAGACACAATCTCAACAGAACAAGAGAATGATGTTGGTAGTAATTTTTGACCTTATGAACCAGGAAATTATTTTACTGACAAAAGAGCTTGCACTTGCATGAAACTTCAAGCTTAGTCATTAATATATCATGAGCCTTTATGCAGCAGATCAGAATGGAATTAAGCTCTTGCATCCTGCTGTTCAGCCCCACACTACATGCCAGGGGTTAATGAGGCAATCTGTCTGTTTAAAGATGAGAACTAAAAACAGGATGTTGTAATGAAACACAACTAACTGACTTTGTCAAGGATGCCTAAAGCTCCAACTGTTTGCTATTGATAGCTATACTGCTTCTGTGTATTATTTCTGTGAAAGTGGCTGATTTGAACATCATCAGAAATTGTATATGGATTAAAAATTCACTGTGGTGTGTATAAAATTAATGACTTGGATATTTCGGAGTTTATTGAATCAAACATTAAAGATTTTAGGGACCTTTCAGAGCACTTTTCTTTTGCCATTCTTTCATAGACATTTCTACTTTTTTGTCCAGTGCTTTGAAAGATGCAGTTGCGCTAGCTTTTTTCAGAACTATTAGATTAATTTCTGGAGTCAGGTGATTAGAATTGGAAGTGTGTTTGTCCAGGTTATGAATAATTTAGTAGGTACTTACGGAAGTTGATTTGACCCATTAACCATGTAAAACTTTCCCTTATGTTTTAACGCTGCTGCTTCAGACAATAAGGGATGATGCTTGACATAGCTATAACTGGCCTTGAGTGGTTCAAGTCATACTGAAATATTCGGTTGTTCATTTGTTAGTGGCAGACAGAGGAATGATCTTTAAGTCCCCATCTCCCATGCTATTCAATTATGGGTGAGGGGTTACTAGCAAGGTAGCATTTAAACACTTGATGTGTTATTACAGTTTTACTGATAATGAGGTTGCACCCCTCATCTCACACGAATAGCTCAAGTTCAGTCTCTGGTCATTAGAAAAGCATAGACAAAATTTGCAATTGCATGACAGTTCTCAGCCAAGTATTTTCTTGGTGAGGAAAGAATGTGGGTTTTTTTCATGCTTCCCTCTTTTACTGGCAAAAATCAACTTGGACTATAAATAGTTTAAGAAACCTAGGATTTCTTTCTGTCATGCGTTACCATTTAAGAGTAGTTTTCATTTTTAAGCTTTGGTTTTTTTTACTTCCAGTGAGTTCAGAAATATGACCTCTGTTCTTATTGCTGACAAAGTTGATGAATAGAATACCTTTACAGCTAGGCTTCTCTAGTGGTTACAGTTTAAAGAAAATGTAGAGACATGTTTGTTTGCTTTTTAAAACAATCACGTTAATACTTTAGCTCTGCTTTATTCTTGCAGCAATTGCCTATAAAATGGGAGATTTCTTTCTCATTAGTTACGTGCCTGCCTGTTTGCGATTTGTGTGTGTGTGTTTAATGTGCTAACTAGAAAGAATACTGTGAGCTCCAAGCATAATAAAAAAATTACATGAGTCTCATGGCAATCAATAGGCACATGCAAGCACTACTGACATTTAGCATTTTGTCATCGATCTTAACTCAAAAGTCAGCCATGTCTTTAGCATGTCTGAGGTCAGAAAGTGCTTCCCTTTCATGCTCATACTTATTTTTCAAGTCCTTTCAGTTCAAAGACAACTTTACAAGGGACTCTGTTACTCATTTACTATGTCCTCCACCTTTATTACTGTCTGTTTACTCTATCATAGCTGTTTTAGTCTCCTATAGTCTTACTGACTGACTTGTTTTCTTTATTTACATGTTGATCAAGGTTATTTCTTGTGTCTTGTAAATGGTTTTGGATGAACCTGTCATGGAAAGGATTAACACAGGTTGTTGTTTGGTCTTCTTCCATAGAATTCTAAGGAAAATTTGCTTTTGGGTGTGTGCTGTTGTGTTGTTTTATTTTATTATTTATTCTTTTTTAATTTGAATGTGGGTTCTTTCTCTCCACAGAATCACAATAAGCCAGAAATAACTGTAAAGCAATTTATAGATTGGATGCGCTTAGAACCACAGTCTATGGTGTGGCTACCAGTTCTACACCGCGTGGCAGCTGCAGAAACAGCGAAACATCAGGCCAAGTGCAACATCTGTAAAGAGTGTCCAATTGTCGGATTTAGGTAAGAGGAGGGCAGTTAGGTACAGTGTTTCCCTGAAAATATCCACACTTTTAAGCCTTCCAACAAGTGCAGTTTTTTCCGTCTGTTTTCCACTGTTTTCCTGCTTTAAGATAGGATCTGTCACCTGTGGTGTGGCCTGAGCTAGTGCAGTTCTGGCTGCTGCAGTACCACTGTTAGACAGCCAGTGACTGACAGAGGTACAGGGCAGGCTGTCATCAGATGTTTTTGCATTGTTGGAGCCAATAGACAACAAATTAAATATGAATGCACATCGTGTTTTTTGTAAGCACAAGATCAAAAGGAGGTGATCGGTAAGAAAAAATGTGGACTGACTGTCTGCTCTCTTGCATAGGGCTTGGGAAACTAACTTATGCCAGGCAACATTAAACACCCTTCAACATTAGTCTTTCCTTGCTTAAAACAAACACTGATATGTTGCTGTGATGCAGCTTGCATAGTTCCTGTCTCAAGCATTGAACTTAATCTAACTTTCATCTGTTCAAAGAAAGGTGTGAATTGCAAAAGAAAAAAATTACATGGGGAATATTCTCCATCTTATTCTCCTAAACTGTAGTTGGTACCCTTAGTGAGTACTGTTACAACTAGCATGCATTTGTGAATTGATTATTCCCATGTGCAAAATGATGCAAAATATCCCCCAGGAAATCCCAGTAGGGGCTACAGCTAGAGCTAAGAATAACTGGATTTTTCCTCTACTGTGGTCATGGAGTCTAGTGTATTATTTAGGAAAAATATAGTAGGTCTTTCTTGTAAGTGCTTCTAAGGTTTTTCTTCGGGTATCTTGGCAGATGAGTAAGTTTTGTACCCCATGCTTTCTATACTCCATCTTTCAGTTGTTTTAAAGGATAATAATATGAATCCTGAGGTCAGATTCATCTCACCTAATTTTAGGCATGCTGGTTTTAGTCAATCTTACAAGACTGAGCTAGCAACCCTCTTTTTTGTCATTATAAATATAGATATATATTTGCAAAAGTAATAAATCTGATCAAACTTTGTTGCCTGTCTTAAGGGGAGATGAAATTTCTTGAAGTGTTCTTATTTTTCTTTATTATTGCCTGAGGGAGCATAGAGTGACAAAGCTCCAGCTCAGATATGTTTTAGTTGTCTAAGTTGGGGATGATGAATCTTGTCTGTACTGTGTGTAGAAGGAGGGTAGAGAGATAGAAAAGCAGAGAAAGGAAGACAAAGGAATGGGTCATTCTAAATAATTTCTATAATGAAGTTAGAGATCTGCAACAACAAAAGCCTCTAGCATCTTAGCAGAAGGTAAATGTGGCCCTTTAATGCACAGGCTCTGAGTAAAAATTATAAACAGCTGCATCAGCATCCTTTAAAGTGAACCTTTACATTTATAGGCACGTATTCTCTTGCAAAACAAAACATAAAACTCAGCAGGGGAAAAAATGTGGATGGGTACTGAAAACGGCTCTCAGAAAGCAATTTAATTTAAACTTTAACTATTCAGTAGCTATTCAATTTGGTTAAGTTTGCTCATTTTAGTTTCATACTAATGATATAATCTCATCCAGTCAGAACAACCATACCTATAAAAACAGTGGGGGGGAATCTGGAATTGAATTGTTGCTTTAGTCTGCTGTGGTCTAAATAAATAAATCATGTTCCCGGTGACTACATTTAATACAAGGGATACTGTATAAGTTTGTTACTTTGTTTATACATAGTCTTAAAAAAAACAAATACCAAAAGTAAATATATCATTGTAATTTTTTAAACTGAATTTTCTATTGTTTTTATAATTCATGAATTTTCAAGAATTTCATTTTCTGAAATGTGTTTGGAATTTCTGAGCATCAAAATTATTTACAAACACTTAAGCTAACTGTTCAGGGTAAAAGCATCTAAAAGTAAACCAGTCTGGCTTATAAAAGTTTTTTGAGATACCATCTGACCACTAAATAGAGGAAAAGAAAAACTAAAGCCAATATGGTTTAAAGTCAGTAAAAACTTGAAAATTATAAATTCTTCACAGTCCATCTATGAAGCTGATGCCCGTAAGATTTTCTGCTTCAAAGTGACTTAGGCAACACATGATTGACAATGGCTCTCTATATGGATATAGAGACAGGAACTTTTAAATACTCAGTGAGGTGTGCAGTGTCGGGAGGTTCTGTGAAGTGGGTTAAGAGGGCTGCAGGTTTCCTGTGTTCCCGTGCATCTGCTGCAGTGGCACTGCAGTGGCCCCTGGGTCTGCAGCTGTGATGAGTGTTGGCTGTGCCACATCCTGGTCCCACACACCCACACACTTCAAAGTTCTTTTGAAGCTAATCCCAAAAAATTCGCAGTGTTGCTGCTGCTGCTGAAAACCAGGTGACACCATTTCAGAGAGTAATTTGGTTTGTGAGGCTTAATTAGAAGTAGACTTAAGAATCTTTAATCACTATGTTTAATGTCCCCATAGGTATCGGAGCTTAAAACATTTCAACTATGATGTCTGTCAGAGCTGTTTCTTTTCTGGCCGTACAGCAAAGGGGCATAAATTGCATTATCCAATGGTGGAGTACTGTATACCTGTGAGTACTAATTTACTATTTCTAAGAGGTAACAATCATTATTTGAATTATTTGAGGTCTAAATTTTTTACGGAGTCTTTCGTCACTTCACTATTCTGCCAGGATTTCTTTTTCATATGTTTAGTAGGGCCTGTATTGCTACCTTTCTCTTTGGAAGGCATCAGGGACTTTGCTAGTGTTGCTGATTTTATGTGGACAGTGTTTGGATTCTGTAGAAATGGGTAGACATATCCAGCTGTGAGAGAACTTGAACTTCACTTTTGCTTTGTAAAAACAAAGCTTGAATATTAAATGTAATTGTAGTACTTGTATACTTGCGTATGCGCACACACTGTAAGGGTGAGAACATGTCAGAGAAAAAGGACTCACTTTACTATTGCTATACCATAGGAAAGAATATTTATATTCTAGTAATGCACTTTAATATTTTTGGAGAGGTGTGTGGTCTTCACTTTCAGGTCCAACATTTTGCTTGCTTCATGAAAATGTGATTTGGAAATATGTTGAGTTTCATTCTGCTGAGTTATTACTGTTGACAGGGATATTTAAAAATTGGTTTGTAGCTGAAAAAAATAAATTGATAGTTTCTAACCAAAAATCTTCTCTGTGAGAGGTTTGCCTGCAGTAGCTAACACAAACTAATTTTAAAACACAGTATTTTCCTAATGGTGTTTCAAACACAATTTTCTATGGAGATTTCTAGGAGTCTTTCTTAGGTGGAGGAGTGGCTGGGTGGCTACATGCAAATAGCACTTTCACTTTTTTGTCATAGTTGTTTAAATTCAAGAATTTTAACTCAGAAATAAACTAATAGGATAACTGTTATGTTATCTATACAACAGTGCTGAAAGGTCTGTTTGCTCAGAAAAATTCAGACCGGAATGTAAATAGAGCTTATTCAATAGAGCTGATTTCCAATAGTGTTAGAAGGTTCTTTGGGTTGCTAGAATAGCAAAAAGTTACTGAGTTACCTGACTGTCTTTTACTGTAGTTGTTGGCCTTATTACCTGTGTTTTCCCTCTCTTTTACCTGGCTTGTGTCTTGTAACAGAATTCAAATTCTATGAAATACTGTTTTCACTCCATTATAATCAGAAGAAAACATGAGTTATGTTAATTTATTTTCATTAATTCTGTATCCTAATGTTAGGATTTGATTGATAAATTGGCATGTCAGGCTATACTCTGAAGAATATTTTTTAAGTATGTTTGTTGTTTTTTTCAGCCAGTTTTAATATTTGTTGTGTTTAGTCACTGTTTTTTCTCTTCATGCCTTCTCTTTTCAGAAATCATTTTCTGGTTTATTTTGTACTGGTTTTGTGGTATGATATAGGGCCATTTTTTTCCATTTTCTAACCCTCA
The DNA here is from genome assembly GCF_001604755.1 of Lepidothrix coronata. Taxonomy (NCBI): domain Eukaryota; kingdom Metazoa; phylum Chordata; class Aves; order Passeriformes; family Pipridae; genus Lepidothrix; species Lepidothrix coronata. Next base: position 4,326,688 of record NW_016690222.1, read on the forward strand.
AGATCTGGAGGTCTGTGAATAGACATCATTAAAAATATGGTGATACTGATTTTTTACTTGCCTCCTTACCAACATAATCCAAAAATTTGAACATGTTTGGAATGTATTTTTCTTGGATTCATTTTTTATTTTCTCCTTATGAAGTTCTCTCAAACCTCATCTGTAGCAGAACAGAAATATTTTTTGTTACTACCTAAAATATACTGAAAATTCAGAAATCAAAGTATAAGGGGTATTGAAATAGATAATGCTGCTGGTCCGCAGGATAAAATGACCTTCCTGTTAAATCAGTCAAATACAGATTATATCTGGTATGAGGTATCTACTATCCCTAGAATAGGATGGTATATTTCTGATGAATTCCAGGTTTTTTCCGAAGCAGCAGATTTGATATCTAAGAGAAAAATTCAGTTCTTGTTAAACATGTTCACGTTACATAACTGTGAACCATCTCATTTAAAACTAAAGACTGATGAACAGAAAAACATATTCTGGAAATGGTGGAATCCTCTCTTGTCCGTGGGACTAGGGATGACTTGTATTATAATGAAGATTTCTGTTACTGCTACAGAAAGAATATAGTTTTAAAGCAATATTAAGTGTAAAATAAAGTAACATGATTAGAGTGACTGAAGGAAGGCAAGTGTATAGGAGGTAAAGGAAGAAACTTGCAGCAGTTTTAAGTAGAGCAGAATAAAAGAAATGGCATTTAATTTAGGTGACGCGTAAAATTAGAGGTCCAGCACTGACCCCCATTAATTTGGAATCTGAATATGAGAGTTGGAATTTTACTGAGGTCCTGCTGTAAGTACACTCTGCTAGCTCCATTTCTGTAAAAAGAAATGACCCATTACATGAACAGACTTACATGCCTGTTAAACTTCCATAATCAGTACCCACATGCAATCTGTTTTAACTAATCTCATCTGCACTAGGTCAGGAATAAAGAATTGATTTCACAAAAAGAATTCAGTATTATTTATCCTTGCTGTTTGTTGGTTGGTGTTCTAATCTGTTGCTAAACTTGAATTCGTTTAATGTAATACAGTAGTCAAGAATTTCCAATTAGTAGAATAGCTTATATGTTTAAAATGAGTAATGCCTGAAAAATAGCATGGACCTAGGTCTGTGAAATGAAAGAAAACGTACCAAAGGCCAGTAAATTGTTCGGTAGAATCCATTATATTACAGTACAGACAGCCTGAAGAGTGCATCTACTCTACCTTTTCAACTAAATTTAAAAGCTGTTGATGTTAAAATGTTACTTTTTTGGCCAGTGTTGAAAAGCAGAGTACAAATGCATGAACTCATTAATAAACCTAGCTTCTCTTTCTTGCTGCTAATGCATATTAATACATTAATATCAAGAATACTAGCAATAAATAGGTAAGAAAATGCTTCCGTTAATTAAGCTGACATTTAGAATTGGAGCTTAGTCACAGGTGGAGGCAAGACCATTTAATTGTCTTCAGGTAAGTAGTTAAGTGTAGGGTATGAAGGGATTTTTCAGAAGCACAGTAACTTCTAATTAAATTTAAAATAATTTGGAGAATGGCTTAAGGAATCTGTTTTTAAAATTAAATTTACAAGGGGACAATTCTCCATTTTAATGAGTTTTGTGATTTGCATTAGGTAATAATTGCTTCACAGTTTCAGAGTATGACCATTTACTCCACATAGCTATATGTATACTATCTGTAATGCCATTCAGCATTCATCCTAACTTGCAATTTAGTTTTTTTTATGCTGAAAATGCAAAAAAATTAATAATAATGACTCGAGTTATGTCTGGTTTTCTTTCACCCAGGATTTAGAGATGGGTGTAACAAGTAACTGAAAACATTACTCTCTCTTAAGCAGTACAAATGCAAAGTTATTCTAGTTAGTATTCCACCTTTTTCACCTAGTCTTTCTCTGAAAAGATGGAGAAACAGGATTTTTAATGTAGAATTTTACACAGAGATGTGTAAGATGTAAGATTTTCCTTGCATCTAATTCAGGAATGCTCTTATGTAACTATCTACATGGTTTATTTTTAGCTGGTTTGGAACAGAAATCCTCTCAATAGTGTCACTTGTGTTATATTAATGTGGCTTTCTGTACCAGTGGATCTTTGAATTTCAGATGGAAATATTTACTGCATCAGTTTTCATTCTCCAAAAGAAAACTCTCTCTTTGTTTTCACTTTGCAAATCCTATATTCCACAGCAAAGAATATAAAAAAAAGCTTTTCTGGAGTAATGTAAAAATACCAAATCACAGTTCTGAACATTTTCTCATTGCAAGTAGACTTATTTCCTTACCATAATGAAAGTATAATCAATTTTTGTAGTTCTGTGCCACAGCTCCTTATTTTAGGGAACTAATTTTTGGTAGCCTTTCTATACAAAACAATGGCAGCAAAGGTTAACCCTTTCATTTTTCAGATGACCAGAATTTTATTTCCCTGGAAGAGCTCAGAACATGATAGTCAAGACATCAGAAATTATTGGTTGAATGGTAGTTTACCCTAGAATGAATTTTTTTCCAGGCACAATAAAGCTTATCTGAAATAATGCCTGTTAAGACTTTTCCTTTAGATAAGTCATCTGAAAATTGAATTTCTACTGACATCCAGAGAAGACAGATACATTCCTGAACATCAAGCAGCCTCAGTGTTTTATAAACAACAAACTGACATAAGTAAGTCAGTGGTTTCATCTTGATATGCTTTGCAGTGCACCGGGCATGACACTTCACTGTTAACAAAATGGGATTGTTCTGTGGGGAAGATGAAAGCAAGCAGCTAGAATGGTTGAATCTGACTATTTCATATGCATAAAATTGCTTTAAGCTGTGGAGGTCAGAGATAACTCTTTGCCTTGAGAATAGCTAGCTCATCAGGGTAGTCTCTGATATTCAGAAGCTGGGCAACTGGTCTCACAGTTGCTCAAGTAGCTGGCTTGTGTGATCTGCTACTGTTTTGCAACTCATTTGATAAATCCCATTAAATTCTGAGGGAAGTTAATTACTCTTGAAATTACATCTTGATTTCATTGGAATAAACCAAAATACGCAAAATTTATAATCAGTCTCTCCTCTTTGTGAGAAATTGCTATGAATTTCCTCTATTTGAAAGTAGTCATAGAAGGGTAATCTTCACAATGTTGCACAGTTAATGGTATGGCAGTAACAACCATGAATACAGTTTTTATACCTTTAAGAACCTAGTTCTTGTGGTATTCTGTCTCATGCCTCTGTCAAGGGATGTGGGATGCTGTTTAAAAGTATGAGTTGTTTAGAAATGGCTTCTTGAGGGGAAAGTCCTGCTTGTCAAACTTGATTTCTTTCTACAACAGTTACCTTGTTGTAGTTCATCTAGGAAAGCCATTAGATGTACTCTTTTTGGACTTCAGCAAAACTTTTGATACTGTCTCTCACAGTATCCTTCTGGACAAAATGTCCAGCATACAGCTGAATAACCATGTTACTCAATGGGTGAGAACTGTCTCACGGGTCAGGCACAAAGAGTTATAGTAAGTGAGGTGACATCAGGCTGGCGTCCAGTCACTAGTGGGGTTCTGCAGGGCTCCGTTTTAGATTTAGTTCTCTTCAACATCTTCATTAATTACTTGGATTCAAGACTCAAAAGAATACTAAGTAAGTTTGCTGATAACACTGAATTGAGAGGAGCTGTGGACTCCCCCCCCCCAAGGACAGAGAGGCCCTGTAGAGAGATCTTGACAACTTAGAGAGATGGGCAATCACCAACCATTGGAAGTTTAACAAGGGTAAATGCTGGATTCTGCACCTGGGATAGGGCAACCTTGGTTGTGTGCATAGACTAGGGAATGAGAGGCTGGAGAGCAGTGCTGTGGAAAGAGACCAGGAGGTCCTGGTTGACAGCAAGTTGAATATGAGTCAGGAATAAGAAATTGTTTGGGCCTCCATTATTAATTTTTCTTTGAAAAAGAGAATAGTAATAAATAAATAACATTAAATGTATGTCTGTATTTTAAGTATTCTATATTATTTATTCACATATGTTTCATATATTTGTTATAATTTTTATATTATATATTATTTAATTTAGAGCTCTCTAACTGCTTTATTACATTCTTGGTGATACTTTTTCCCAATGAAGACTTGTTCTATTTCCAATATACTAAAAGTATACAGAAACTATTTTTTTAACCTATGTATGAAAAACATGTTTCAGCATAGTCATTTTTTTCCACTGCTTTCCATGAAATCCCAGTTCTTAAATTTGCATTGGATTATAAGAAATTTTATCTGGTTTTCATTTGTTACTTATGATTCCATTTATGCCTGGCTGGTATATTGAAGAATGCTAATGCCACTTTGGTAGTTGTTACATACTTTCTTCTTGAGACCTTCTGGTACAGGTGTTTTTTTAGTTATTTATGTGTGGCAGCCATGAATCTTATATGTTCCTTCTTTTCCTTCCTGAACTTTGTCTTGCTCTAAGAACTGAGATTTTAAATTGAGTTTGAAAGCATGGTCCTTTGGCTGAATGTTCAGTGAAGAAAAGGATTTTTTTCTTTGCTTTTGAAGAAGTTCTGAAACAATGGTGGTATTTGTGCTATTGATTTATGTGGAAGTAGTCAAGATGTCATGATGTAAGAAAGTGTGCAGGGAACCTGTTTATTTTAATTTAGAAGATAGATTTTAAACAGCAGTGCCTGGCTATTGATTTTTGAAAGGAAAATGTTATAGTACCTTGACATGATTTTGGATTGGATTGTATAATGTGGTTATATGAAAAAATAAGTAGAAGAAATATTTTGAAGAGTTGTATCTTATTTGTGTGTAGATTAAAATAGTTCTTTCAAATCTGCTCATATTTCACGGGTTAATATTTACTGTCCTCAGTCAGTACACAGTCATATTAGTTTTCTTTCCAAGGAACTGGATCAGGCTGTCATACCAAATAAAGAATACACCAGAGGAAGAGTTTGGCAGCTCAGTAGACATTTATTTCTATAATGTGTAGGTACTAAAATTTTCATTCCTTGGCCTTGGGACAGAGCTCCATCTGTTTGAGTTACTGTTGCGTGAGAATAAGCAGTCCTTTGAGTTCTCATGTTCTTTCTTTGGATGGTACAGTGGTTGGAGTAGATGGTTTCCGAGAACGATTTTGTGAGCCCTCCTAAAATCCACTTGTATTAAAATTGAGGGGTTCAAATACCTCTTAATCTCAAATTTTCTCAGTTGTTACTTGTTAAAGTCATATATGAGAAATCTACCAACACCAGTTTGATTATCTACAATTTCTATTATTTGTCTGATCTGCATTTGTAACTGTATTTGTAACTGCGTATATTAAAATACATAGGGAAGTATTTTTATGTTTTGATAACAGAGAATAGAATCAGGGAATAGTTTGCCTGGCCTGCTTCTAGGCTTCTTTATAGTGTATCAGGGAAAAAGATTACAAAACTGAAAAAATCTTTCTCTCTGTTTTCCCTATGGTTATCCATCCACTTTGACAACAGGCTTCTCCCAAAGCGGAGGGTACAGAAATGCAATCTGTAGTTTGTTACAGAGATTGTACTGGAAATCTGTAGAGGCTGTTGCAAATCTTCAACTAACTCGGGAGGTGAATGCCCACTTTTTCTTTACTGCAGTTGCAAGAGGAAATGCTTAATAGTAACTGCTGTATGGGAAGTGGACTGTTCTGTTGAAGTACTCAGCACAGTCTGAGCACATATACTTTAAAAGCACACTGTATACTACTGTTTCTTCCTGCAGATCTCTTTATTGCCATTTTCACCTTGTATTTTATGCTTGCATGTATCCCTGCTTTTGTAGAAGTTAGCTGAATAGTATTACCAGAGCAGTGCTGCCATTATTGCTGTGATTATTTCCAGTTAAACTAATTCTTAAAAGCAGTTGCTTAAATTTTAATTGTGTTCTGGGAGTGGGGTGGGGTAGGAAACCAGGAGGGATGGGGCTAAGCATTTGTCAGTTTTGGAAGAGGCTTCATCAGTCAGTAAAAAAGATACTGTGAGGGATGGAAAATGGTGATTATAACTTGTAAATTTAGACTTGAAAAATCTCGTGGCTAATTTTGTCCTAGTCTTATCTTGTGGTAGTAAGGAGTAAGGTAGTAATCAGCCTGTGAGTTTGTTACTTCAGGCAGTATTTGTTCTTATCAGTCCTGCTTGTACCTTTAAACAGTGGCTGTACACTGGCTGTCACTTCATCTGTGGGGGTTTTTTTCCACTCTCAAATGATACCGGTAGTGGCAGAAAATGCTTATGAAAAGCTCGGCCATTGAGAATGGTTTAGCACCTATCACTCCCATCTTGTGATAAAGTTTTCCATTGTAGGTCTAGAATGGAAGGCAGTGAGTATTTTGGGGAACTTTGTGCACATAGAGGGCTGTATCTTTCCAACTGATTATGACAAACTGATAAGCCTTTTTTTATTTTTCTGAGAAATTTTTATGTTTTGTAGGACTGGTTATAAATGTGTAACTTAAAACTTGAACCTTTTTCAATTTTTTTCTAATTCGTAAACTAATTGGTAAATGCTTTTTTTGCTGGGAATTTGAAGCCTTGCTGTTTTTTTTCCAGAAGAAATTTTTTAGATGCATTATTGTTATTATTGTACCCTATTTCAGGATACTAAAAAGGCAATTTTAGCATCATTAACGTTTTAAAATTCTTCCTTGTATTCTTTTTCAGGGCAGTACCAGCATTATTAATCATTAATATTGATATTAAATAAATGCAATTTAGCAATGTTGAATTTAATTTCTTTAACTTTTTAAAGACAACATCTGGGGAAGATGTACGGGACTTCACAAAGGTGCTGAAGAATAAGTTCCGATCAAAGAAGTATTTTGCAAAGCATCCCCGACTTGGCTACTTACCCGTGCAAACAGTATTGGAGGGTGACAACTTGGAGACGTAAGCTTGATTTATAGAGTCACTGGAGTCACTAACCTATTCTATTTAAAAAAAAAAAAAAAGAACTCAAGAAATAACAAAAAACAGTTGCAGAGCCTTGTTCTGTATTATTTTGTGTTACTTGTTTCATGTTATTTGCAGATCTTGCCTATTTTTTAAAAGTAACATATTTTATATTAGATTTTCGTAAGCATTTTACTATAAAGCCGTGGACTTTATAATGTCCATGGCAATGGACGAAGCAGGTAATGTTGGAGGGTGCTGAATGGCTGTTTTACAGAGAACACTTTTGAGGAGACTGGGCTTTTTGAACTGCACTGCCTATTTGGTTATGTCAAAATTCCTGGAATTAGAAGTCTCTGAGTTAATTAGGGTCCTACAGGCATCAGAAAAACAGGTGGCTTAATCAGAGAGAGCACTCTCAGTGTCTCCACGGTATTATTTATGGTGCTGACAGAAGTGCTTCACTTTATTTACTTGCTTGGTAGTTGTCAGCAGAAGACATTGTTACAAGAACAAAATTAAAATGTGTTGACAAGGTGCTAGAATTAGTTTCATGGATTGACTGTCCTTCACATGCTGGAGTCTGTGGCAGTACTGTGCTGTCTGAAAATGGCACACTTAGCTAACAGCAGCTCATGTGAGGCTTTAGCATAGATGTTCTGCTTTCATACAGCAGTTTAGTGCCATTGCCTTTGCTCTGTTTTCATGGCTGGAGGGCTGTGCATTTTATTTACAATAACCAAACAAAACTTCTTCAATAGCAGTTTAAGAAACAGGAGGAAGTAATCTGAAAACTGGTGGCCTGGCTTCTAAGGAAGCAATGCACATTCAAGTGTTAAAATGTTATCCACTGGGGCAGTCTTCAGCTGCCACCAACACAGAAAACAAAGCCGCTTTGATGTGATGAAAGTTTGCCAATGCTGCCAGAAATTGGAATGTCAAAACTGTAATCACAGGTCAGGATAAAACTCTTTTGGTCCAGTCATGTGGGAAATATACAGATAAATTGCCAGCACCATGCTGAGGAAACTGTTGGTATTGGTTCTCTGCCCTGCAGGTGGCAAAACACAGTAATACATTCCTTTTAATAAAAACATTAAAATAAAAAATCCTATGTAGTTACTCAAGTATGAGAATTCAGTATAATATGTATTTATCTCTGATTATTTTTATGCATAAGGAAAATAAGCATTGATAACTGTGACTTATAGAGCAGGGTTTTTATTGGTAGTATTTTTTCCACCACATTTTTTCTAGTCATTTTTAGTTAGTTTAAGATGAAAGATCCAGTACTTGAGCAGAATTTAAATGAGTGGATTATAGTTTATGAACTGCAGTTCAGTCAATACCTCTGATTTGGATTTTTCATTAAATTGATTTTTATTTAACAAAACAAAGTGTGTAAGTCAGTCTCCTGTCCCTCTGTGATACATGGCAGTATCCGTTGCTGCCTCTTTTCTTCATCAATTGTTGCTAATGGAAATAATCTGGGTGGGTTGCTGGTCAAAATATTTTGTTTCTCCAACTTTCTCTTGCTTAAATGATGCTACAGTTGTTTCACAGTTTCATTCTTTCTCTCTCTCTTTTTTGTTTGTTTTTTTTTTTTGTGTCTTCCTTGCAGTCCTATCACTCTCATCAGTATGTGGCCAGAGCAATACGAGTGAGTATGCAGAACCCCTTTGTCTGAAAAGCCTAGTATGCTGGTTGTTTTATTTTAGCTCAGTTGCAACTAATCTGATGTGCATGAACTATAGGGCATGACTAACCCAAAGCAATAACACTGTCGGGAATATTGTGAATTTATTTATTTGTCATCAGTCTAACTTAATTTAAAAATAATATTGTCTATATCGTGAATTGCTTTAGACATCACTAATTGTTTTATTATTATTTTTAAACTAGTCCTTCCCAGTCTCCACAGCTGTTTCATGATGACACACACTCCAGGATAGAGCAGTATGCTACTAGGTAAGGGAGGCATGGTTTCTCATGAGTAGATTACATTTTGTGATTGATTCCTGCAGTTTTTAATATGCACTACTGGTTGGATATTATTTATTAAAAAGATATAATTCTCTGTACGTAGAAGTAAAATATTTTTAAATCATTAGCTTCTGATTGCAGTCATATTAGATGTAAAATAGATATGTTAAATCTGTCATCTCTCATACAGAATGGAAACCGTTGCAGAATTCCATTATTTCTTAAAGTGTACCATTTTTGTTTTGTTTCTTCATTTTTAACCTTTAAAATAAACCAAACTTGGTGGATGTATAGTTTTCCCAGTAGGATTTTAGATCCAGACTTTTGTTTTCTTCTGTGACAGGTTGACGCTATCCATTACTGTTGACTTTTAACAGGGCATATAATAATTGCAGATGTTTTATGTTCTTGCTTTTGTGGGATGACCCCAGTCCTTTTGTGACAAAATATCTATTATGCCAAGTACATCTCGGTGTTTCTGTCTTTTGTTGAACTCTCTTCTGTACATTCACAGCTAGTGATCACAGAATCAGTAAGGTTGAAAAAGACTTCTAAAATTGTCAAGTCCAACTGTTAACCAAGCACAACCATGTGAACCATTAAACCATGTCCCCAAGTGCCTAAGGCACTTCCAGAGAGAATGATTCCACCTCTTCCCTGGGCAGCCTATTCCAACACCAGACCACCTTTTCATGGAAGAAATTTTTGTAATATCTAATCTAAACCTCACCTGGCACAACTTGAGGCCATTTCCTCTCATCCTGAGTTACGGATGTGGTGATGGTGAAGCACTAACTAGAGGTACCCTCTCAAAAATAAGTACCATGGGAACTGACTAGGCTTTTCTTTGGGTGTTTTTATTGTTGTATCTGATCTCTACAACTAATAAACAACATTAACTTTTTCAGCTTTTTTACTAAAAATTCAGTTAACTGCATTCTTATTTATGAGCACCATAAGAAAGCTTCAGAGCAGTTTCTTAAATACCTACGATACAGTACTTATGATCTTTGCAGCTGGAGAAAAAGAAATAGGGCTGAAGGGCTACCCACAGTCAGCCTAATTTTTTTTATTCCCCCAGCAGCGAATATTTTCATTTTGCACTAGTAGGATAGCACAGTGACACACAATGTCATTTTAGTGCTTTTCAGTTATTTGGAACATGTCATTCATATAGATCACCCAACATTTCTTTGAGTCTCTAACTTAGGCTGTGCTTTAATCAACTAAAACCCCTGGACCAAATAAATTAAACTTCTCTAGAAAAATGTGAGCATTTTTTGTCTCCTTATGTCCTTTTTTTCAGCCCTTGGTGCCACAATACTGTGACTTTTTGTGCCCAGATAAAGCTCATGCTCTGGACTTGCATTAGGATCATGGGAGACCCTAGGTGCAATACCTGTTTTACTTCTCCTGTCCCTCAGCTTTTACAAGTTCTGCTTTGGATTAGAGTAGCTGAAGATGGACCATGCACTAGTCAAGGCTCTTTCAGGATGCAAAGCTAAATCTGTACCTGCTATGTGCAGACATTGGTTATCAAAATTAGAAACTTAATACTGAATACTGCATAAGTAATCTATCTAAAACTACTCAGAACTGTTTTTCTTCTAGTAAAAAAGAGAAGACATAATTCTGTGTCTGTCATATAATTTTTATTGTGTCCTTTCCAGTTGGATCTGTTATGTGTATTTTTTATATAAACCAGTAAATCTTTTTAACTGTTCTGATCTTTTCAGTTAAGCTTCTTTAAAGGAATAATATCAGGGCTTCCCGAATAAGACAGTGCCCAGCAGAAGCAGTGTATTAGGGCTTAAAGCCTTCACTGTCACTGATTGAAGAACATTCAATTCCCAATTTTCTGTTAACAAAATCTCCTATCTGGGGATATACCTGGGGATACTATCTCCCTGTTCTGTTGTGCTGCATCACCTCTGAGTTTTTTCTAATTCCCTTCCTCACCTTTCAGTTTGTATCCTGCCTTGAAGGCTCTGCAACTAGAGTCCCTTCCCTGTCTCCCTCTGCTCCCTGATTAGGGCCATCTGCTGGTTTCACAGCAAATCCTCATTAATGATGGAGATGGTAAACGTGATGATATTTAATACTCACTAATAGATATCTATTACTCACTAAGAGATTCAGGCTCCCAGCTCTGAAAAATACTGGGGGTTGGACTACTTCCCTATGTGACAAAGGGACTGTGAAGATTAATTTCTAAGATTGTTTCATCAAAGAATTGAAGATGCTGAGCTATGCAGCATTATAAAGGTGACTGTAAGCATGTTGCTTACTGTGAAGTAGATCTGTTTGAGATGCCTCAGAGCAGATATTATCTGATTAACTTTAGTCACTTTGGAGCTTGTCTTTCCCTTTGAGGGAGGTATTGAAACACAATGTCCCACCCAAACCGTGGTGGGATGAGACATCATCCTGTGTGGCCTTCATTTATTCTTCTTCAACCCTGAGGAATAGTAGCAAACGTACATATGGGCAAACTTGCCGCATATTAAAACACCCGAGTTCCCAATGCTTTAGGGCCTTGCGCACTGCTTTCAAAAAGAAATTTGAAGATTAATGTCTAATGCACTTGCAAAAATATATGTGAAGTTAAGATATCTTTATAGTAAAGGAAATAGCTGTATTTGGTGCAGTTAAATATATGTGCAGAACATTGAGTGTTCCTAGATTTTTATGTATGTGTCTTCTGTACATAAGGTGTCTCTTTCCTGGGAACTTGAATAGGTAAAAAATTTCTACTGTCATGTTGAAGAGCTTTGTAACCTTATATATACAGTCTAATAATGTAGTCTTTTTAGATTAATTTCTTCCAAAATGAGGAACTATAGGCAATGACTCCCTGAAATTACACTGCTTTTTGTGTTGTTTTCCAGGACTTGTCTGTCCACAGTGTGATATTATTTGCCAAGTATAATTTCAGATGTTGTGTGTGCTATATTTAAAAAGTATTCATCCTCTTTTGTTAGTCGAGCTTTACAAAATTCAAAAAGAAAACCATTTGCAAAAACATCTCTTTAACTAATTTTACCATGGAAGTTTTGGTAATGCTAATGATAATTATACTAGAGATAGAAAATACATTTTTTTCTTCATTGTTTGGCAAGTAGAATTAGTTAATCGTAGTGAAAGTTTCTCATAAGAGTCCTCTGGATTTTAGATCTTTGCCACAAAATCTAGGAGTTTATTTTTAATCATTTAATCTTTTAATCAAAGATTGCCATACCTGAGCTGTTTCTAAGCAGACTTGATCTTCATACTGCTTCTGTTTAAAGTGTGCAGCATGTTTTCTGAAAGGCGTGGTCTTTCCTTTCAGGCTCGCACAGATGGAAAGGACCAATGGCTCCTTCCTCATGGACAGCAGTTCTAACACAGGAAGTGTGTAAGTAACTCAGACTTATTAAGACTGTCAGCAACTTTGGTTATGTGGTATAATCTTCATGAGTTCTAACACAGGACTTTGTCCCTGTGAAAGCAGCTGATAAGTAAGACCCCAAGGATGCCTGCATAAATTTAATTCCAAGCACCAGTTGTAGAAATTGGTGATGTTCACTTGTTGATGTACAGGAACTCTACATTTGTCAGCCATTCTGCTTCAAAAGTAGGGATATTTTACATGACTGGTAAAAAGACATAGCTCTACAGGTTCTAGTTCGTAATCTTTTTCTGCTTTTACCATAGTATAAAAGAAAAGAAATCCTTCTGTGTTGGACAATGGAGTGGGTCAAAAGCTTTTGCTAAGTCCCAGTCAGCTTTCTCATTAAAATAAAAAAGCATCTGTATTTTGAAGATTCTGCAGAGCCCAAAGAGTCTTGCTACTTCCTGTTCGTATTTAAGTTTGCTGTCTATACCTGGGGATATAAGCATAGTCCTATGTTAATTTTATCAACACTGTTTTCTTTTTTTTGAATTGTCTGTCACTTATATTGTAAAAACCTTCATTGAAATGCATTGATGCTCCTGAAAGGCGTAGAACCCCTTGAATTGCTGATAAATTAAGTACAACTTTTTTCAATGTAAAATTATACGAATGTTTTACCTCACTATATCATCAGTTCAGTTAATTAAATCAGTGTAGTAAGACTGCCTCTTCTAAATTATTAACAAATACCATCAGCATTTTTAAATAGGAAAGCAAAGTTGTTCTTGTTCAGCTTTAGTTAGAAAATGCTATTGGTCGCAGTAATACTTTCATTTACTGTTTTTAAATCTAATAATGAAATTATTATAAATAATAAAATCTAATAATTAATTATTCTACTCATGAGTGTAGTAAAATACTTCAAAGAAACCATGTGACCCCCTTTAAATGTTTTCTCTTTCCTGATTAATTAACCCTCTTTGCATACCAAATAAAATTTTTTTTCATGTGAACTGTTTTCATGTGTTTCTGTCATTGGCACACTCACCAGTGAGAGAAATGCAGCCCTTTTGAAAAAAAAAAGAGCAAACAAACTGTCATTTGGCAGGAAAACTGAAAACTTGAAAGCAGCTAAATGCTCATATACTTGGGTTGTGTATTTTGCAATTAATGAGCCTACTCATACACAAAGACCAAACAAGCACTCATCCCTATAGTAAAAGGGTGGTGTACATGCTTAATTTTTACTGTCACTTCACATGTTGATTTTAATGCAATTTCCTTGCTCATCTATAAAAATTACCTTTATTTTAAAAAAGAATTAACATAGAGAGCTTGTGTATCAACATGTGAGAGGGACCGCTGAATTTGGGTCTCAGTCCTGTCATCAAAAGGGGACTGTTACACAAACAAAATATGGACAAGAAAGTAACTTTGTACCCAGCAGCACCTTCTGTTTTATTTGCAGATTTATGCTTTCATTAGGGCGTAAATACTGAAGTACTCGAAATCCTGAAGGCCTGTGGTTTAAAGTTTAAGCCACTGTCATAGAATCATTTAGGTTGGAAAAGACCTTTACGGTCGTTAGTCCAACTGTAAACCGTACATCTGCGAAGTCCACCACTAAACCATGGCCTTAAGTGCCACATCTATATCTTTTAAATACCTCAGTGGTGACTCAACCACTTCATGGGCAATCTGTTCCAATGCTTGACAGTCCTTTTGATGAGGAAGTTTTTCCAGAGATCTACAGAGCTGTGAAGTTGGTATCCCAGTTTGGATCAGAAGTTGTTGAAACGTTGGGGAATTTAGGATTACAATTCTACAATATAGCTTTTACAGTGTCGTTTCAAACATTCAGGAAATGATTACTAGTTTGGAAATCAAATTCTTTGCTTCCCATAAGTGGAGTTATGTTTTGTGATCTTATTTTTATTGGTCATAAAGAGTCTTTCAGTTGACTGTAAACCTAGAACAGAGGCAGAGTTCCACTTAATATTGAAAGTTTCTGCTTTGGTCTTGTCAGGTTCACAAGTTCATCAACAGTACTTTTAACACTTCATGCTTCAAAGATGTAAGAAGTCATCTGCATTTAAATAAGAGAACTTCTGCTGTCAGATAAACATAATGACTTTATTTTCAAGAATGTTTTGCAATATTCCATTTGATTAAGAAATCACTCTTCAAAGATAATTCTTGAGTTTTAACTAACCTATTTTCTTGAAAGTTCTTATGACTTCTAACTAAGCTTTTCTAAACCTCTCCTTCTGTAAAGATATGTGAATTCCATTAAAAATGCATTTTCCTTAATGAGAAAAATACTTGTAGAAAAAAATGAAAAGGTACAGTCTCTGCTGTGGTATGTCCAGCTTCTTAACAAACATTCTAATGCTCTCATGCATGATTTTCTGGTACAAATACATTGAATAAAAATTTTTTTCCTTCATATAATTTTTTCCATACATTCAGCAGTTATAAATGTTTAGGCTAGGCTGTTGTGATGAATTTTCTTTGACTTTAATTAATGCAAAAACATCTTAATCTTTAAAGCAGACGTGCATCTTCACAAATGAAGATGAGCATAAGGAAAAAATGAGGTCTTTACAACAAAAAATGATAAATAGCATCCCTAACGGAAAGCTATGCCTCACAATTTGATAAATCACAGTGTAGTAGAATGAAAATAAAAATCATTAGGAAAATAGGAAACGAGTGCAACTTATTCCTGTAATGTATGAACTATCCTATCTATCCCATACTGAAGACAGTTGCGCTGAACACAGTATAAATACTTTCAGTATAAATGTAAATGTTTAATAGCTGTTTTCTCATTAATTACCTTACTGCCAGTTTTCTTCATGTCTGCAGCACTGTTGATGCTGTTTCACACTCATCTTAAGGCAGAGTTGGAACATGTCTGAAGTTTAATTTCTGTGGCACTTTTACCTGGCACTGCTACTCAATGTGTTGGAAGTCAAACTGGAGCCCCAGTATGTAGTACCTGAATACTTTGACATGATGTAAATGCTTAGAAGGTATCTTGCCACAATGAGAAATTAGTTTCACATGATAATAAAATTAGGAGAAGAACAAGTAAGTTAAAGACAAAGCACTTTGGAGTACCTTCTTCAGCCTTATTCTAATATTTCTCATAGCATCAGAATTCTAGATACACTTTATTTGGATAAAAATGCATGGTGCTTAATATGAGAGCTACAGCAAAAATGAAAGCTGCCAATGCAGTAAGTTCGCATATAGCCACATCTTGCTATCTCAAATCTAATTTAGCAATCAGTTTTCTTAGATAAAATAATGCACCGACAAAAAGTGACAGTGAGGAGATCTGAATTTTTCTTTCCATAGCATAGGCCAATAAAAGGGAAGCTATATGCAGCTTTATTTGCCTCTTGCTTCCTCTATGCATAATGTATGTTTTGGAATAGACCTCTTGAAAATATATATCCACAAAGAGAAGAGGATATTTCAAAGGCTGTTTTCCCTAGGCTTCTTTATGGGAGTGTTTTTTCCTTTGAGATCTACTTCTTTCAAGTCTGACGTTCTGGGATGTGTTGTTTGCTGCTTTCTGCTATGGGGAAATGCAGAAAAGGAACTGCAGCCTCTGCTGTCGAAGGACTTCGTGTACTTCTAGTTTTTTCTCAAAGCACACAGCGTCTTCAGTAGAATAATCACCAATCAAGAGTGAGGAGTTCATTGTGACTTGATGCTTTTATTCTGATTACTGATTGCCATCTTTTACCACTTCTGCAGAACAGAGTCCCATATTCTCAAAATGAAAGTATTTGCCTGGCATAGAACAATGACCTTATGCTGTAGGTCATTTGAAGCCCTGTCCTTGGACTCCTGTGCTACTAATGAATCTGTTCTAATTATAATCATGAGGTTGTTGATGCAGGTTCAAGGTTCTGGTTTTTTGAGCTAGTAATTTTGCAAGACAGACCAGAGTTGTAGAACACATGGTAAAAATACACTTTTCCTTCAGAAAACATCCTTTATCAAGTGCTTTCTCCAGTCTGTGAAAAAGCCTGCTGTCATTTGCAACGTGTGATGCCTAAAAAAAGAGCAATCAATATTCACAGCCTGTTCAGTATGTTTTCTGAGACTATGAACCAGTGGGAGAGGAGGGAAATGAAATTTTTTCTGGACTTAATAACTGTGAGACCAAACTATAAAATTATCTCTATTTAGTTGTTTCGATCTCACCTACTGGATCACAATACAGTCAAAAGTATCTAGACATTTACTGGTAATCTCTTTATTTTGTTAAAGGGTTTATAAGTTTCATTAAAAAATGAGGTTACACCTAATGCAAAATTTTAACAGAATCTCAGATTTAACAAATTCAAATAAATATAATAAATCCAGCTTTACAGAGTTCTGTTTTTAAAAAGATCCATTTTAGATGACGTATGTATTTGTTTATAAACTAATTCATAATTTTAAAATGTAGACAGCTTTTTGATGCCTAATTAAAATTACTAGACTAAACTACATCATCAAACTTTCCTGACATCATCAACACCATTGCACAAAAGAAGGCTGTATGTGTAGTTACACAGTATCACTTAAATTAACATGTAAACAGTGTTCTGAAGCCTGGATGTTAAAGCTGTGTTCTCTCACTAGCCTGCTTTAACACTGTTTTTCTGTGCTCTCTGAAGATGT
This sequence comes from Lepidothrix coronata, assembly GCF_001604755.1. Taxonomy (NCBI): domain Eukaryota; kingdom Metazoa; phylum Chordata; class Aves; order Passeriformes; family Pipridae; genus Lepidothrix; species Lepidothrix coronata. Next base: position 4,343,644 of record NW_016690222.1, read on the forward strand.
GACACTGAATTGCCAGCATTCTTGGATTACTGTGGCTATTTCGGTCACAGTGAGGGTGTTCTGCACATTTTGCAGGGCTGTGCAGCAGAGTTGGAAGCCCACAGAGATGTTACATCACTTTGGCAAAAATTTAGTTATAAAGAGTAGGGGATTTTTGTCAAGATGACTAAAGAGTGGATAAGTACCATGAGATTTTCATTATCACATTGGGATCTGATCCAAAAGCCATTAACTGCACTAGCCTTTGTTTTAGTTTTAAGTAGACTAATGTAAAATAATAGTGAGTAATGATGAATTTCCCTGAGATCACTTAAGTACTAAAGAAGAGAAAGCAGTTAGAGGCTTTGCCTTTTCTGTAGGTAAGGGGAAAAAAAGAAGGAGCACTGTTATGTTTCAGCTAACACTGTTTGGATATCACTAATTATTTTGAAAGACTTAAATGCACATATAACCCCAATTGTATTTAAATTATATCGATGTGCTTAATGAAAAATTAATTAAATTTATTTATTTGTAGGGAAGATCCATGATGACATTTCTTCTCATGAGTGTAGTACTGACTACAGCCAAGACAGATAAGAAATAACTGAGTAGGCATTATTTTCTTTGAAGTTTCTAGTAATTTTTTATAATTAGATTCCTAGTCCAGTGGATAGAACTCTCATAGGCTATATTTTTTTTGTTTGAAGTTTTTTGTCAGGGCATAATGTTACTTGATGTACATTTCTTTGATTGTAATAGCCTAATTTTCAATGACAAGTTGGAAAATGGAAGACCCCATGATAGCTTTTAGTAGATAGTGAATAGTTATCCTTACGAAGAAATAATTCGGTGGTGTTCTACCATAGGATTACTCTTCAGTTAAAAGTTTGTCTTAGGCAGTACTATAAAGAACTAAATCATTTCACTGAGTGATAGAAGAACTTTTCTAAGAGGGACAAGATTCCAAGAGGAATCAGTACTTATTAAATCTTTGGCCATTCTGTCTTGCCTTCTAGTACTGTTGATGATATTAAAAGGATATTGATATACTGAGCTACCAAAAAATCTTATTTCAGCAGAATAAAATAGGGTCTTCCATTACACAAACAGTATGTATGCAACTCTCATTTGTTCCTGTCACATGCGTTTTCTCCTTTTGTCCCAAGAGTTCAAATTTATTTCTGAGAAAACCCCCAATCCACATACATGGCCTTTAAAACATCTAATATGTTTTACTTGTACATGCATTTATTTATACATTATTTCTCACCACAGAAACAACTGCTGTGTCTTCCAGGATGTACTTTTCTAAATAACTGTTTTTATCATTCAAATGAGACTGTACATTTGGATCTTCCGTGATGAAAGATGTTAAATTGACTGACAGGAAATTTTAAAAAGCCTCTTGAAAAGCTCCATTACACTTTTATTTGGAAAATAAATGCTTTGCATATAATGAACTTCCTATTTTTTGCATGAGTTTTCAAAAGCAGTCCTTGAGGTTACTTTTCGTTCCATAATCGGTTAACAGCAGAATTCGTAACTGCTACTTTCCATCAGTAGGAGGAAAAAGGTTAGCACAAGAAATATTTTTCATATGAAGAAGTCTCTTTTCTAAATGATATCTGAACATGTGTATTCATACTACCCATGTGTCTCTCTGTTGTTGATCATGCTTTAACTGCAGGAGATCTTTAGGGTAAACTATGTAGGGACAATACTTGACGTTTTCATAGGGCATGCAGCCTTTGGTTTGTAACAGGCAAAGAAGGTAGTTGTAAGAAGGGTTTTCTTCAGCATTCATACTCCTGCAGCAATTTCTCTCTTAAAAAAAATGAGTAGTGTATGTTTTTCTGCTGTTGACTCATCCTTTTTGACTAAGCAAGGAAGCAAACTGGTTTTAGGACATGGTATCCTTCACTTTCTGTCCATCTGACTTTATCGAGAAAAGCCAGCAAGTAGGGAAGTAAGGCACATCTATACAAAACCAAATTCACTTGGATGTTAAAGCATGATTGAAAGTATCAGGACTTCTGTATCTCGGTACCATGAGGTAGTTTCATGCAAGTCAAGAGGAGGACAGTGTTATAGTTTACTTCTATCCCTGAATCTATAAGGAGGAGATCTACTGCCCATGGAGAATTTCAATGTATTGTATGCATATATCAAAACAGGGAGAAAAATGGAAAATATAGTGCTAATTTAAAACCTATAGCATTATTTCTGAAGCATTGTGCAGTGTACAGTGTTAGCTAGATACATGATGATTCATTGCTTTTGACTTCTTGGAGAATTCTGTGGGGTTTTTTTCTCTAATTTTCTTAGATAAATTGAACACACCAAAATTATCTCCTCAAAAATATTAAAAATGTCACCTATTTATGGTTTAAAAAGTGGATCTAGGAAATAGCTTGTTTGTTTTACTTACTTTTAAGGAATTTCAAATCAGTCATCTTTGGGTTTTATTATTTCTGATTCTTGTTTTCAATTTCTTTTCAAACCAGCAGTAGCATTTATTCTTTATGCATACATTTAACCAAAATGATCTTTTACACTACTACAGATAAATCTTTTTTCCTGTTTATATGGTTTTCTTTCGGTATGTTTTTTAGGCTTAATTCCTTCTCTGTTAGTCCTTTTTCATAAACAAACAAAATCTCTCAGCTTGACAGAGATAATAAATGTTTTACTGCTCTGTCTTTATCTGTGTTGTTTTGCTGTTTTAGAGAGGATGAGCATGCCCTTATCCAGCAGTATTGTCAGACGCTGGGAGGAGAGTCACCTGTGAGTCAGCCACAGAGTCCTGCTCAGATACTCAAGTCAGTGGAGAAGGAAGAGCGAGGAGAGTTGGAGCGTATCATCGCTGACCTTGAGGAAGAGCAAAGGTCTCATAATCACCCTACTGGTGTCTGAATTGTCACTTCATTGTTGTTTGAGCCATGCATGTATTATGTTGGAGATGTGAAAGACCTGGGAGTCATGATTTTAGCAAAAAACACCAATCAAGGCATATGTTGTGCATAGCCTGGCTCTGTTAAGTAGAAGAGGGAGGGTCTGTGAAGAAATAATTTAGTTCTACTTCATTGCCTTTTTTATTCTCTCATAAACCACAACTCAAGGCATTGTCTTTGTATGAGATTTTTGTGTTGTTAGTTGAAGGTGATAACATCATTTGATATAAGAAGTTTTTTTTATTTGAATTTACTTGATCAAGTCATCATTCTTCTCCTCCTTTGAATATACTAGGAGTCTGCAGGTAGAATATGAGCAACTAAAGGAGCAACATCTTCGGAGAGGAATAAACCCTCTTGCATCACCTCCTGATTCTGTTGTGTTACCTCAGCATGCTTCTGAAGATGCTGAGCTCATTGCTGAAGCTAAACTCCTGAGGCAACATAAAGGTCGCTTGGAAGCAAGGATGCAGATATTGGAAGATCACAATAAACAACTGGAGTCTCAGCTTCACCGGCTACGACAGCTACTTGAGCAGGTATGTGTACACTGATGTCTTTCCCCAGTGTTGCTGTACGATGGATTTCTTGGTGGAACAAAGGCCATGTTCCAATTTTACTGCAGATATTTTAACCATACACTCTTGGTCTGTTGCAATCAATCATTTCTAACAGGAAGATATATTTTTCCCTACCCTCTAGTTTAAGCCATGGTAAAAGTCAAATGAGCATGAAATGGTTACAAGTGCTGGAGTGATCAAGGTAACTTATGAAACACTGAGAATAACAAGAGCAAGAGCAATAGGTTTTCGTTAATTAAAAAGCATAGGAAGAAAATATGTACCCTACTCCAAGTAATGGTGCCATTTGCATCCCGTGTTTGACTTCAGTTTTCTCATTTTTCCTTAATTAATTTTTTTATTGGTTGTCACCATTAGTCACTCAAACCTCTCTTAGAACGCCAGAGACAGATGGCCAGAGATATCTCTGAAATGCAAAGGAGCAATACATTACATAAAAAATCCAGTTCCTCTTGAGCTAGCATATTTAGACCAATATGCTACAGCAAAATGCTCTTGCACACAAGTAAATGCTGGAGGTAAAAGCCTTTTAGCAAATGCTGGAGCTTGTAGGGTGTCTTTTTGGGGGGAAGGAATGTTGATTGCTTTTTAAGTCAGCACATGCACATTTAGATTATAAAAATAACAGCAGCAACATATACCAGGTGTTGTTAGAGATGTTAATTTGTACTATATCATATGTGGACACTTGAATGATGAAGATACATTTGTATGAATGTTTTCTCCTAACTAATCATTACACTTGGGTCAGAGTACAGTAAGGCAAATAATTCCTGCCTTCCATGAGTCAAGTGACTGGCTATATGTAGCAGAGGATTTAACTAAGCCAAGAAACAGACTGCATAAGCCATCAAAATGGCCTAAGTTCCTGCTGTAAATGATACTTATTCACTCTTTAAAACTTTTTTTTCGTAACGTAGCTGTGGATGATCTTACAATTTTGTAATCCTTATAATATTCTTAGTAAGACCTTTGGGGTATATATGTGTGTTGTGATAAAGTGGGTGGGAGGAGAGGCAGTAGTTTCTGCCTTTGGAATTTTCTAGGCGTTCTGCAGCTTTTGGTTTCAGATGGGTAAAGTAGAACAGAGATGACCTTTTTCAATATTTCTGATGGAATTCTCTGTGGGAATCATGCTGTACTTCTGATTGTTCCAAGTACTATTTTCAAAGGTTTTCCTGTTTCTCCTCTGTTATTTAATAAAGTGGAAGGTTACAGAGTCAAGTTCATGAGAAGGTCTGCATTATTGCTTTTATAATATATCTCTGACTTTTCAATATACCTTACTACATGTATCCTTACTTTATTTAGCAGATATTTTGCAAGCTGTTTCCAGGATGTTGAAGCTACTCCCCTGATTGAGATTAAGAAATTATAAATAATTCAAATTTTTAGTAATGTTCTTTTAAATTTCTTTATTTTGACATCAATTATGAAGTAGCACTGAATTCCATTAGTGCCCCCTTTTTGAAAAAATGACCACTCTTCAGCATGTTGTTCTGTCAGCTAGGCCACTGCTGTCTGTGAAAGCCTTTATTGCTTTCAATGCTTGGGGAAGGACTTTATCAGAAGCTAGCTGAAGATCTAAGTATATTTATTTGTTTCTTTTGCTTTTAATGGCTGTCCCAATTATTTTTAGTGGATATAAGGAACACGTTTTCTTATTAATGAAATGGATGATTTGCATGAAAGATACTCATAAGTCCCAATGTCAAAATATATAACAACTCTGTAATTACTAGTATTAATGGACACAACTGTCTTAGAGCAATTTCTTTGTCATGGCTGGCATTTCATGCCATATTTCTTTGTCTCTTTTATCAACAGCAAGTCTCTTCATTTGTGTTTTCCACTCAGCCTCTTGACTGATGTTTGGGTTAATAACTTGCCACTGAGTAAAAAATACTGGATCTTCTTTTCTCCTAAAGATTGGAGTGAGTCTATGTACACACAGATATTTGGGTAGAGAGTCAGTGAAACTTAGAAACTTTCATGTAATAACTGTTTAATCTAGATGAGAGCATTCTAGGACGTTCTTTAGAGAGCACCTTTAGCAGAAATATGCATGTATCCTCACTGCACATTTGTCTACTTCAGGTCACAATTTCGAGGTTACCATACTATTTTTATTTTAGCAACCCCCAAAGGATTGGTAGCTGTCACAGAATGTTGTCATTTTTGTCTGCCTGATTGATTAGAGTGCCGAAGAGGAAGGTGAAACAGAACTGGCATGTGACAGCTTTGATACCAACATGTTAATCAGACAGAGAATAAACAAAGAATCCATTTTCCTTTTTCTTTCTTCAGCCTTTATAGATACGGCTTTTCCAAAGTCAAAATGAGACCTATTATGAAGGGCATTTAAAGTCTGTTTGGATTTTTAGCTGCTTTTCTGAGCTACTGAATAGAGGTTTCATATTGGATTTGATATTGAAGTTAATGGGAGCTAAAATCATCTGTCAACAGCTATAGGATCAGACTTTAAGAGACTAAATAGGGACAGCAACTCCTCTTCAACTGAAAGCAGAACAGCTTTATCAGAAGAGCAGAGGAAAGGGGTTTTTTTTCTTTTGTAGCTGGGAGAATAAGTCTGGAGCAAGAAGAAACTTCTGTAGTGAATGCAAAAATTGGCATTTTTGAGGTTTCCTGTGATCCAGATTGGGGATTTTGGGGTTTAGTTTGGTTTTTAGCAAAAGCAACAAAAGGCAAGAAAAGAGCAGGTATGTCTTAACTACCCATTAAGCCACAGAGCACTTCAGGCTCTTCGTAGGGAAAGACATCAGCAGGATGCACAGTGAAATAAGGCACTGTAGATCAAAACTCATTGAAATAAATATCGCCTTTGAAATGCTTTAAAAACTGCTGTAATACAGAAAAATCCCCCAGTTTTGGAGTTTTCTGGAGAAGAACTTATCTATCCCTTCATATCTTTATTTGATTTTGCCTAAAAAGATGTTTGAAAACTTCCTGAGACTGGAGATGGAAACTTCCCTCTTATGCCTATAGAGGCATGCTCAATATCTCTGCTTTTATTCCTTTCAAGAAGCAGCAGCAGGCATATTGTAACATGGAGGGCTGTTTGCTTTTGTTTTCTGATTTAAGGGTTGTCCACTGAGTTGTTTTGAATAAGAATACATTAACTTCATGGTGTCTGAAGTGGGTTGATGATGGAATTGCTCATATTTTGTAGGTGTTATGCAATTGGAATTAATGATTTTCTACAGGGGTTTTTTTTTCAGGTTCTCTACCAGTAAAATCTTTAAATCATGTAAATACATGCAGCTATATCCTCAACTATTTTGCATTTAACATTTTCCAGTACCTGATTATTATACCACTACCACAAACCTTCCCTCTCTGCTCCAAACCCCACTCTTCAGCTGCTTAATTGTATTGTCCTGAATTTTTAAGAAGAAAGGTTTGGTTTGGTTTGTCTTTTCTTGTTATTGCAGTCACTGGAAATATGTAGTGTAACATTTATCACAGTATTTAATTGAAAATGAAGTAATGAGACATTACCCTCTGATTAGGAGGAGATGGCGTTTTTTGGGGTTCTGTCTTGTTTGTAAATCCAACTGCCATATTTCACTCTGGCTGCTGCAGCAATATGTGGTACATTAATGTAAGGTATTCCAAGTATGTTTTGTTTTCTCTCAGTTTATCCACTGAGCCCTTAATGCTCTGCAGTGCTTTTTTTGTCATTTGCAGTAGTACTCCTAAGTGGTACCTTCACTAACTCATCACCTGAGTTTGTAGGCATTTCCTTTCCGTCCTAGTTAGAGCTGACTTTGCAGAACCTCACTATCCTTCATCCATGTGTTGCTGTGCTGCAGTTTTGTATGTCCAACACAGATCTTCTCTTTTCATTCACCTTCGGTCATCTTTGCATAATCCATAGTTACTGCTTGAAGAGGGACAGAGATCCAGTCCAGATGCAAGTTTGCATTTTGAATGATTCACATTCTCTCTGTTCATCTGTTTGTGAAGTGAGCAAGCAGCCACTCGTTAGCTTCGTTGTTCTGTATTGAAGTGACTCTTAACCCTTAAACAATTTGCCTTAGCTCTTTACCATTATAGCTCTAACATCATCTTGAACAGTGTTTCCTGGCTATACAGAGTTGCCTGGGGTTATTTACCCCAGGCTTCACTGATTTAAAATCACCACACTCATTGTTCCTAGACTCTGTAGCTGGATTGAAGCCTGATGCTGAGTAGCAAATTACTTAGCTACTTGATAGTAATTCACTGTTCATAGAAGTATCTTGACAGTGAAACCCTAATTTGGCTTGAAAACATTTCCATTTTTCTTTGTCTTCTATGCAGAGCAATATTTCTTGGTTTATTCTTTTAGTCAAAGCTGGTAATTGGTATTATTATGCTGAAAGAGATGAGATTTAGAGGAGAAAAAAAAGGTTTGAGTGCTCAAGGGACCATTTCCTTCTAACTACTGTCTATGGAAGAAAAAGTATCTTTCATTGTTCAACAGTCTTTTGTTTTGTTGAAGATTTTTTTGTTAGACTGTAAGTTATCTCAAAAAAATGGAGTATTGCAATTAAGGCTGTGAGGTGCAAAGGAGAAAACTTGTGTGCAAATTAACAGCCATTCTGTATTTTAACTCTTTGCATTGAGTTTTGTAGCTGTTCTAGGTACTTACTCAGTTTCAAAAAAATCTTAAAAGCAATTGCTTTTTTTATTACTTCAGTATCTGCTTTTAATAGTTTTACTTAAATAACCTGCTCTTTAAGCTATTTAGAAGTAATTTGAGGATTTGCAATCAAAAAGATAAATGATAGCAGCAACCATTTCAGCTGCATCCACCGCAGATGTAAATACTATTTCACCTATTTCTGTGTTTTTCAGAACAATCACTTCTGGAGCTCAAATATTGTATTACTACTCTCTTCCTTAAAGGATTTTTTTTTATCAGACAGAAGGGAAAGAAAGGAAAAAAATGCCTGAACAAGATCCCTTCCAATAGTTAAATTGTTATAGTGAAGAAGTCTTATGGTCTTTTCTTATTTTTGTGTCCATATATGTATACTTACATGTAATCTCAAGCGCATATGTGGTTACAGCTAAATGTAACACAGGTGTTTGGTTATTCAAGTGAATTTAAGAGTCCAGAAAAGCTTGTTTTCAAAGTATATAGGTTCCTCCTTGTAGTTTTCAGAAGACTACATAGTAGAGCTTTTCCTGCGAATTTGATGTCTCCCACACTCTTGAGAAACAGCATCAGCAAGAGTGATGGCTTTTTAGATATAGAAAAGTTGTTTTGAATCTGTCTTTAGTCTTCACTTGATTCTGGAGTTTTAAAAAACTGTTCATAATGGAACAGTTGTTTCTAAGCATGACTAGTCATCCTTGTAAAGCTTCTTAGGGGACCTCAGCTGAATGTCCCCTGTGTATGTGTATATGGATGTATATATCCATACATATAAATACAACCCCAGTAATCCCATTGTGTAGTCTTTCTGCAGAGCTGGACAGAGAGCCTTGGCAAACTGTGTGAGTTGTACATTACACTGTGTTTCTGTGATGCATGCTTGCAACAGAATATTGTTTTATCAAGACCATCAACTGGAGTCTCATAAGTACTATACTTAAGTCTAAATTTTCTTTTAAAAAATTCTTGGTTGTTTTTTTTTTTCCCTCTTAACAGTTATATAGACCTAAGCCTACTCTCAATAGCTTGGAGAACAAAAAAGAAAGCAAATGAAAAAGGAAAGGAGCAAGATGGCTGCATACAGCCCCACACTTAACTTCTGTGGATACAATAATCTAAATTTGTGTCTTATTGTCTTTAACATAGCCCGAGTCAGACTCCCGGGTTAATGGCTCCTCCCCTTGTGCTTCGCCCCAGCACTCTGCCCTCAGCTACTCACTCGAGCAAGACACAAGCTCACAATTTCATCAGGCAGGTAAGTGCTTTGATCAGATAATGTGCTGCATGGGTCTGTAGGTGACTACTGAATAGATTTGTTGGCATCTTCTCAAAAGATTTACGAATGAAAAGGAACCGATCTTGTGATGCTTCTGCTTCACGCAGCTGGAGCTGTTGCTTCCCCACGCTTCAAACAGCTGTGGTATCATAGAAATCATGTGACTCTGGATTACAGACTTTTGTTGATAGACTCCTTGGTCCCATCCATTTTGACCAAGTGAATTTGCTGGGCAAATCCATGCTCAGTGAAAAGGGAACCAGCCTTCATTGGACTGAAATGGCCTACAGCTGTTTGTCCTACAGTACAAATGGATCCAAGTAATCTGTCAGATCCAGGAACATATGTCCAAGTCATGTAATCTATGCTTCCGTCTGCTTTAGAATTTCATGTGTAACCTCTCTTTATCCTAGTATTTTGATGTTCCCACTCCCAAAGGCTTTACATCTTTAGGAATTATTTGCTATTTATGGTAAAGCCTCTGCACATGAAAGGATTTATCTCTTGAAAGATTATTTTAAATTCTCCAATATCATAACTCATTAATTTCACTGGGAGTTAGCAGAAATAACTACAGACCATTGAATGCTCAAAATTAGGGGAAAAAATAAAAGATTTTTCTCAAATTATCTTGGATGCAGTTTCCTTCTTTTTTTGTTTTTAAGCCTTGGATTATAGATTAAAAATTATTTCTGTGGAAAACAGAAAAAGTATTCTCTTGTACACTGGAAATCTTTAATTCAGCATTGACATATGTCTTTACTTTGTCTGTATAAACATAGGACTTCTTTGGGTCTGATTTCATGCAATGGTAGATTTAGGAGAGATGCTGTCTAATAAGACTTTCAGAAACAGAGCCAGTTGCATTCCCTAACCATTCTCTTGGCTAATTTTAAGCAGCATTTGACAAAGAAGTAGCAAAGAGGATTTTAACACTAGTGAAATGGCTGGTACATTTCTTTCAGATAGCTGGTACCATCTAAAAGATACATGTTGGGGGTTTTTCAGGAAAAGGATGGTGTATTTACTCAGAAAGTTACATGACAAATCATTTGAAAATGGAACAGAATTATAATTGAGCAGCTGAGTTTAACTCCCTGATCTTGTAAACATTTTACTTATTTTAACTATAGATTTTTATATAGTGCTTTTTTTCTTGGCGACTCATTCTAGTTAAGTCTTGAATGCAACGGTTAAGCTTTAATAAAAGAGAAATGAGTTCTGCTGCAAATCAAAATGTAACTTTCACCTCTTCTCCCGAGGCTGGCAGTTATCAGTGACAGTTCCTGCATATTACAAAGGTTTCAGGTAGTGTTTTCCCTTGAAATATAAAGGTGTTCTTAAGTGGAAGGTTGGATGAGAATGCCTTTTATAATGTTGTGGTCCCTTTTTTTATTTTTCTCCTTGTGTTACAAAATTAATTTATTTGTTGTCATATCTGCAGATGACTTGTTAGTTCCACCTCATGATACCAACACAGATCTAACAGATGTTATGGAGCAGATCAACAACACATTTCCAGCTTGCTGCTGTAAGTTTAACAAAATATGTCTCTGAGAATAGTACTGAATTTGAGGTGGTCTTTTGAAGAAAAAATGTCATTCTTGCAGTATTCAATAGGGAAAAAATATCTCTAAGGAGTTTTCTTGTCAAGATATGCAAGTTACATAAATCTGTTCTTTAAAATTCCCCAGTAGACACTATTTGTGAAGGTAAGTAAACAAATGTTTTAAGTGGAAGTGATTCACTATAAGAAAAGCCTATAGCTCAATATGGAATTTCCAGCTGTGCCCACGTAAGGGAAGAGAAATCTAGAATTTCATTAGCTTCTGATAGAAACCTTTTGTAGAACTTGAATGTAAATTCAGAATTTCTGAATGGAGTTTCTGTAATAAAGTTTGGAGGAAAAAAAGTCCTTAGGCAACAGGAGGGAACATAGCCCAGTCCTGACTGCCTGGACTAATTATTGAACTAGTTATTAAACTAACAGACCAGAGGAAATCTGTGAATGCAGAACATAGCACCTTTCCCTGCTTAAATGCATTGGAAGTTGGTATTTTATTCAATGTCTATTAAAGAGAGATCAAAAGGAGAACCAATTATTTCCTATGCATGTCTTGTATTAGCTAACATACATTTCCATTGATCCTGCCCCTTTTAGAGTGTCACTACACTTGCAAAAGTGAGGAGCTATCTCATGTATTTTAGTGGGTTTTGTTAAATACATACATATGTACATATATATCTTGCAACTCTCTTACCTTAGAAAAACAATAGTGAAAGCTTTGATATATTTTCAGACTTTCAACAATTTTTTAAATGAAATGTAATAATGATGGTCAGTTTTAAAAATCACAAGTAAGAGAGAGGGTGTTTATGTGCAGTCCTTTTGGAAGCATCAAGATTGAACTCTATACTATTTCATAAACTTGGTGAAACTCATTAAAATATCCCTTGTACATATGTTGCTTGGCTGTGAACAACTGCGTCACAGAAGATGCACTTTGCATGTTTTGAGAAAGCAAATTTCGATCTAGTAAAAAAGGTCTTGTTTCAGCTGACCTTTTTGATTTTTGGTGAGTTCAATAGTTCAGAGGCCATCTTTTTGCATATTGAGGGTTTGATTCCAAGAAGCATCTCAAAGTCAACAGATAGTGAAGCTCCTCAGCACAATTCGAGGTCACGTGTGTGTGTATACAAATCAGTAGAAAATGCAACTTGACTATTTGTTCTTAGTTTTGCAAATTACTGTTTTGCATATACAAGGAGTATACAAGTACATGGTCATTTGGCCCAGATGAATTTAAAGCAAATTGCTTTGTGTTAGGGCGAGCTTGGTAGTGATGGCTGTTCTCCACAGTGGGGAAAAATAGAAAAAAAGTTCTTTGATTCTATGAACAAACACCCTGAACGAGGCAGGAGGGTACTGCGAGTGAAAATCATGGTCCCGCATCCCTTTGTATTGTGAAGTGTATCTGAGCATTTAAGATTAAAAGAAATCACAGTTCCAAACTTCATGTGATTTTTCCCTTTGTCATTGACATGCTGCTGCAGAAGTCAAGCTAAATCACGTTGCCCCAGTTAGTAGGTACTTCTTATATTTGCTCTCATTCAGTCATGCTATAACATGTTTTACTGGGGAGTATATTTTTTTAACCATGTAAGACTCATATCTTACATGTTTTAGAAGCCTGGAATGAAGATTATTAGTCTGTCCTTCCCAAAAAAGTGCATTAAACTCTGAGTTTTTCTAGGGAAGACCATGACAGACCATCTAGTCCATCTTTTCCTGTGGCCATTTGAGAGGGATCGGTCTTCCCAGACAGACAGTTGTCTAACCTATTCTGTAAAACTTTAAATGACTCAGACTCCACAGACTCTCTAGGCATCACTGTATTCCTAACCTTAAAGAATAGCATCCTTATCCTTTTTTAGCTATACCCAAGCTAAATTTTATCAAAACAGCCTTCATGTGCAACATTTCATGTCCAATTATATAAAAAAAATAAGCCCCCATTTCTTTGACAATCTCATCTCTACTATGTCTCTTCTGCTGTGGCTGCAGCTTTCATTAAGAAGTTACTAGCATCTAGATCTTGTGAAGATATTTTTTATCTCTTTTGGCTGTATAATAGAGACAGTTGTCTTAGTTGCTATATTTGTTTTCGTGGATTTCATGTTATAAATCATCTTGAAATCAGTATTTCTATTTACTCCAAATATTCCTTATGAAGCAATTATTCATATAGTAAGGCAGCAGTGCTTATAACAGTGGATTTTGTTGTTTGGTGGCTTTGTTTTTTTGGTTTTTGTTTTGGTTTTGTCTGTTTGTTTTTGTAGTTGTGTTTAATTTTGTCCCTCAGATCCACTGAGGATACAATGCCTCTTTTACTTCCTTTTTAATGTCATTGGTCTTCAGAGAACATGCTGAGTTGGAAGGGACCCACAAGGATCATCACATCCAACTCCTGGCCTTGTACATGACCGTCCCCAGGAGTCACACCATGTATCGGAGAGTATCGTCCAAATGCTTCTAGAACTCTGTCAGGCTTGGTGCTGTGACCACCTCTCTGGGGAGCCTGTTCTAGTGTCCAAATACCCTCTGAGTGAAGAACCTTTTTCTAATATCCAACCTAAACCTCCCCTGCGACAATGTCAGGGCATTCCCTCTGGTCCTGTCACTGATCACCACAAAGAAGAGATCAGTGCCTGTCCCTCCTCTTCCCCTCACGAGGAAGTTGTAGGCTATGATGAGGTCTCCCCTCAGTCTTCTCTTCTCCAGGCTGAACAGATCAAGTGACCTCAGCCGCTCCTCATATGGCTTCCCCTCAAAGCCCTTCACCATCTTTGTTGCCTTCCTTTGAATACTCTCCAATGGCTTAACGTCTTTCTTGTGGCTCCCAAACCTGCACACAATATTCCAGGTGAGGCCACAACAGTGCAGAGCAGAGCAGGACAATCCCCTCCCTCAACCAGCTGGCGATGCTTTGTCTGATGCCCCCCAGGACACGGTTGGCCCTCCTGGCTGCCAGAGCACTGATGACTCATATTCAGCTTGCTGTTGACCAGGACCCCCAGGTCCCTTTCTGTGGCACTGCTTTCCAATATTTCACTCCCCAGTCTGTACAAACATACAGAGTTGCCTCATCCCAGGTGCAGAATCTGGCACCTTTGCTTGTTGAACTTCATGTGGTTGGTGATTGCCCAGTCCTCTAATTTGTTGAGGTCTCTCTGCACGGTCTCCCTGCCTTTGAGGCAGTCAGCAGCTCCTCCCAGTTTTGTATCATCTGCAAACTTGCTTAGTATCCCTTTCAGTCCCGTGTCCAGGTCATTTATGAAGATGTTGAAGAGCACAGGGCCCAAGATGGAACCCTGTGAACCCCACTAGTGACAGGTCACCAGCCTGATGTTACCCCATTCACTGTTATGCTCTGTGCTCACCCACCACATGATGTGTTTATCCAGCTGTGTGCTGGACATTTAGTCCGTAAAGATCCTGTGAGAGACAGTGTCAAAAGCTTTACTGAAATTTAAAAAGATTACATCAACTGGCTTCCCTTGATCAACTAAATGGTTTACCTTGTCATAGAAGGAAATCAAGTTTGATAAGCAGGACTTTCCTCTCATAAAGCTGTGCTGGCTGTGACCATTGACTGTGTTGTCTTTCAGGTATTTTTCCTCCCAGAATACCTCTCAGAATAATCTTCTCTGTTACTTTACCAGGCATTGAAGTGAGACTGACAAGCCTGTAGTTTCCAGGGTCCTCCTTCTTCCCTTCTTGAAAATCAGGACAGTATTCACCAGCTTCCAGTCAGCTGAGGCCTCTCTGTATTCCCAAGATGGCTCAAAAATCATTGAGGGAGGTTTTGCAATATCAGCCAGCTCTTTGAGGATTCTGTGATTAATTCCATTAGGCCCCATAGATTTGTAGGGATCCAGCTGGAGCAGCAGATCCTGCACAGTTTCAGGGTTGATGGGAGTTGATCACTCTCACAGTCATGGTCCTCTGGTTCAGGGCACTGAGACACCCTTGGTCCTTCATCAGTGTTGAAGGCAGAGGCAAAGAAAGTGTTGAACACCTCTGCCTTGTCTCTGTCCCTGTTTGGGAGGTGACCATCCTCATCCTGTAACAGGCAATAATATTTCTATACTGCCTATTGCCATTATTATTCTTGAAAACACTCTTTTTATTGTCCCCCACATTTCTGTCCAGTTTCAACTCCAGTTGAGCTTTGGCCACACAAATTTTCTCCCTACAGCAGCAAGCAGCATCTCTGAATTCTTCCCATGTTACTTGGCCTTGCTTCCACTGGGCATACACTTCCCTTTTTTGCCTTATTTCCAAGAAAAGATTCCTGCTCAGCCAAGGATCTTCTGCCTTGCCTGCTTGACTTCTGACATTTGGAAATTGCTGCTCCTGTGCCTTTAGGAGGTGGTTTGAAAAGTGACCAAGACTGATGGACCCCAGCACCTGCAGAAACATTTTCCCAGGGGACCTTCCTTACTAATTCCCTGAGCAGCCTGAAGTCTGCTCTCCTCATGTCCAGAGTTGAGGTTTTGCTGACACTTTTTCTCCTGTCAACACAGATTTTAAGCTCTATCGCTTCATGGTTGCTGTGGCCAAGATGGCCACTCTGAGATCCACTCTGTTGACAAGAGCAGATCAAGGAGGGAATCTTTCTGAATCAACTCCCTTAAGAACACAGGAAAATTCACGTTATCTACATATTTATAATGGTATAAATTTGCTAAAAGTAAATTAAATTTGTGAGGAAAGTTAGGTATTATCCATTACAACACATTTCTAATTAAATGTTTAGTCTTTTAATGATAAGAGTCACTTTGTTCTTCTATAGTACATATTTTCCTGACAATAGCTTTGTTTTTAAACTGTCAAGATGCAGATTCATGTAAATTTCTAACTATTTTTTGTTTCATTTGCAGCAAGTTTCACTGGCAGACCACAGGTATGAAACATTGTTACATAGTTGCATAGTCATGGAAACAGAGTAAAGCAAAAGTTGCATTAAGGCAAAGTGGAGTGGGGTTTTTTCTATATTTTTCCCTAGAGGTCTGGAAGCTAGACTGATAGAACAGGAAGATTCTAGCAAAACAAAGGTAATAAAAAATTTCTACTAGATTAGGCATTACCAAAGGTACTATGATGTGCAGTTCTACATTGCTGACCAGATGGAATCAGCTTACATTTATCAGGGCTAATTAGTTCCAAGCCATCATCCTCTTGCAAGATCAAAGCTGGTTTCTGCAAAGACATCCATATGTCCTTGTGCCCTGGTGCCTATTGCTCCAGTTTCAGGATCCATGGGCACCAGTGGACAAGGATCAGGAGCCACACAGCACTTCAGGCATTAGATTAAGCTGACTTCTCTCAATAGGCAACCACTTCACAAACCCAAAGGAGAAATTTGGCTGCTTTCAGAGTTCACAAAAATGTGGAAAACAACCTAGTATTTAGATACTTGTTCTTGAAAATATGACTGGTATGAATGATCAGTCAAATTGCTATTATAAGTAACCGAAGTAGGAAAAACACTTGCTATAGGTTAAGGTTGCCATTGGAGCCCATGTATGACAGAAGATAATCTTGCATAATTGCAGAGTTCTTTCAAAGTTTCATTGTTAAATAAGATTTTTAAACTACCACAAATTACTGTGTGAGACCTCAGAAGAATTAAGTGGTTGGGAGAAAGTCTACTTACTCTCCCAAATTGCTCCACCTTATCCATTAATCCACTTTTTGCAAGGTCAGACCTCTCCGAAATGAATATCTAAAAATTCAGAAATACTTTCTGTGAATGGTTTCTTGAATTGCAGAATCTGGGATAGTAGGATTGTCCTCCAAAACCAGAATTCCTAGAGAGAATTAGATGAATCAGGCCCTGTACTCAGTTAACTCAGACTTTCTATTTCAGTCTCTTGATAAATTAGTGAATTAAGCTAGTTTGGGTTTGGGGTTTGTTTTTTTTTTCAGAAATCCTTCCTCTAAGCAAGCACAGAAATAGCTTTCAGTGTTATCAGTGAATAAGACTATGTCCCTTGAAAAACATTTGATTTTTTTTTTTTTAATATGATATGTGTCCCACACTGTCTCTCTGAGAATCTACCCTCTCCAACCATTAGAGAGAGCACATTTGTCTGTTCAGGAACAGAATTCTGAAACAAGAGCCTAGAAATAAGTTTGACATTTGAGTGGGCCAAGTCCAAATCCCGGATCTGTATCATCTCCGTTTTTGACTTAGACTTCAGATAGGACAGTAGTTTGCCTAAACTTTTTTCTTCATATGGGTGCAGAAGAGAGTCTGTAAGTCGTATTTACTGCTCTGTAGACTAACGTCCTTTGGGCCTCACACAGCATGAATTTCAAACACTGCAATATTGTAAAATTAGATTTCTTTTGCCTATATGCCGCAGTGATTTGCTGAATCTTGGGCCAATACATCTAGTTTTTTAAAGTACAGAGGTTTTGTGAGATGACGTCACAGTCCTTATCTGAATGAGCCCAGAGTAATTAGAGGTTTCTCTGTGTGTTAACATGTACTGACATGGTTGTTTCTCATCATGACAGGCAATGTGAAGTGTTCATTTGGATGTCAACCAGCGCTTCCTGACGTGCAGCACAGCCCTTTTCTACAAACTGCCAACCGTGAGTTCCACTTCATCAGAAGGCTGCATGGGACCCTGGAACATGCTGTTTGCTCTGACTGCGTGTTCAACTTGAAATAGTAAAACACTGAATACCCAAAGATGAGGATGTTGTTTTTATAGTATCTTTTTTTTCCTTCTTCCCTCTCTATGCAACTGTAAATTAATGAGCAGTGGAATATTTGTCACTGATTTGTATAAATATACAGCCAGGGGAAAAGGGGCAGGGGCTTTATATACGTTCTTTTTGATAATCGTAAAGAGAACTGCATAAGGAGTTTGGAGCAAAACGTTACATTTATACATTCCTTTCAGCTCTTTGCTTTTGCATTGTAAAGTACTCTTAGTTATATTCTCACACATGTAATATTCTGTACTGATCATTTATATGCTAACCATCTGACCACACAGATTTCAGAAAATATCCTTGTATTATTTTCAACATTGACATTTGAAGTTCCCATAATCTGCATTATTGTTACTGGTTAACAAAAACTGCCGTTGAATGCAAGCTACAGTATTTTAATTAAATTAAAAAAGGTAAACTCTCATTTCAAGTCATAATCATCATTCTTGTCTACCAAAATGGTATTTTAACTTTCTTTTAGTTGTTTCCAGCCAACACACTCCATTCGGAGGATTATTTTTTTAAGCCTTACTTTACTTTTAATCAGGAGATAGCTAAAAAGAGGACTTAGATGATAGCTTAAGTTGGTTTTAGTAAGATCTAAGTTAGTGTAATCTTTCCCAAATTTGTTCAGAGACAAAGCTTTGCTGTTCCCTGCTGTGCCAAACTTGCTTCAAGTTTTGGAATTTACAGTCTATGAAGTAAAGCTCATTTCTGTGAGATCCCCTTCTTTTGTCTGCCTCTTGGAAATGAAGAGACATTTAGAAAGCCCTTTCCAATACTATTAGCGATGGAACTTTCTCCAAAACTGCAATGCACTTAGATATTATCATTTGGCATTGTAATCTTGCAGATCATCCTTATCTTTGAAATCATTTATTTATGTACTTCTGGTAAGGATAATTATGGAAAAGTTACATCACTGATCAGCTGATCTCTAGTTTTAAAATTATCCTAAGAGATTTTAATGCCTTCACAGTTTACAATGCTGCATGGACACTTGCTTTAATTCCAGGACATACCTTTAATTGGTAAAACTGCATGCAATATCTTTCATGTTTAGTAGAGAACAACTGTGTTGTTCTTAATTATTACTGAAGGAAAAAGAAAACTATCTCAAAATGGTGTTGAAAGGGTTGTAAATTCTCTACTGCTACTGAAAAATGCTAGAGGACATTAAAACAGCAGGTCAGGAGTTTCTAGAGTTTTTGTGAAGTTTTGCCAACTAGACTGTCCTGCACCCACAGTATTCACTCCTGGACTGCTGCTGCTCAAGGAGTGAGGCACCGTGTTGACGACCTTCTAGTGTTGGCACCAGTGCCTGTTCTTTCTGAACCCTTTCACGAATTATTTAACCACTCTGCCTCTGTTTTCCCATCTGTAAAATGGGGATGATAGTACTTAACTCTCAAAGGACTTGCTTAGTTAGTGTCTGAAAAGCTCAATAGAAATGCAAAGTATTACCCTCAAGGGAGTGGAGCAAAATTGTCAAGGTGGGAAGAAGCTGGCTTCTATAAATGCTTCAGCTATTAAAACGTAGTGTAGTTATTCTGAAAAGAAAAAACCCCACATTTTACAGAAGGGGAAAGCCATGACCACCTTTCTACCTCAGACCTATCTTCATAAGTAGTATTGGAAATAGCTTTATATTCTGTTCTCTGCAAAGTACTTTTATCAAGCTACATTATTCTCTAGGCAAAGAATCCTTAAAAATATTCCCCAACATAAGTATAAAAAGAACTCAGTAGTGAATTTGGTGGGATTTATTTTTGTTCTGAATATGAGGTTATGTATAAAGTTGTTTTTCTGCCTGTGTTTGTATGCATCCTTTGTCCTCTGCTGCCAAGTAAATGCTGCTTCAAACACTACATTGTAACATTCTTCCTCTGAGACAATAATAAATAAAAGATATATATTGCAGTAACATGAGAAAAAGTATGGAGTTCTTCCAGGTTTTGGGTCTTCAAGGATTGCACATCTCATTGCTGAATGCTGAAAATTTCATTCTGAAGAAGATTAACATGGGAGTGCTGTGATAGTCAATTTCTATATGCTAGCTTTTTCTCAGTATGGTTTGCATTTATATAAATGAGATTTAGCAGTGGTTTTTCTCCATATATCTTGCATATTTTCTCCAGTTTTCCATCTTCAGTGATTTAGTCTGGAATCCTTCTCAGTTTCATGATAGGTAGTAAATTTGATCACTGAGAAGCAGACTGCTTTTATTTTTAAAATGTTATATGTATGTATTACAAAACAGCAATAATGTATGAAGCCCTGTCAAATATGAGAACTGTAAATTAGTCTTCAGGTTTTGGTGGTACTCAGTCAACATGCTCAACTGAAGCACAGCATTAGGTATTCAGCCAGGAAATACTTTCTACCATGTGCTGTTTTTAGGTATTTGCATTAATGCAAATTGTGTTAATGGCTGTGTTAGAATTACTATGTGTAAAGGAGAAAAAAAGTAAAAAACCCTAATAATTCTCTTTCCTTATAGTAATAGTTGGCACTATTTTCATGTTTAGTTGTTGTTTTTTGTTTGTTTGTTTTTAAAACTCTAACAAATGTCAAATATAAGTGTCAAAGTAACGAAAATTACCTTTTCCCTCAGTTTGTGAAAGGGTGCCTAACAATTAAGTTGTAGGGAAAGATCATGTTTTTCACATGGTATTTAAGTGATTCAGCAGTTAACAAGGAATTTAATTATAGAAATAGCAATATATTAAGTTCTGTATTTAGAAAAATAAATGTGTCAAAGTGGAGGAGACTGCTATATTAAAGAGTGTATTAAACCGCATAATCTGTCATTTAAAGAAGTAAGCATTTTAATTATTTGTTTATAGAGTTGAAGGCAGCAGAAGTGGGGTATGGGTCAGTACCAGGACCTGACTTTGAGAACAATTTATGAAAGTGCTCATATCTACAACTTCCACCCTCAGTACCCTGATTGCTAAGGTAGTAGGTGCCAGAGCTCTGTAATGCTTTCACCTGTGCAGAAGGTACTCTCAGCTTAAACTTCATGCTTTTGTACTGTGCCACAAAGGTCCTGGTCCTCGTCAAGGGAAACAGAATGACACCCACTTCTCACCAGCTTGTCATAGGGCTCTTCTCAAGGGGGTTGGGGAAGGGCACAGGAGAAGGGCACGACCACTTCTGGTCCTCAATGCACAACACAATGGTAAGCACTCCCTCACTTCTCCACACAACCTTCTCCTTTACTCACTAACCAGCCTCTTACACTGTTATTTTGGCAGACCAGAGAAAGCCAACATGATACTTTTCCTGAGAAGAATTAGGTCTCAGTCTAAAATGCCTTCCTATCCATCACATCAGGAGAGACACCCTTCTGCACAGCCCAGAATGGATAGGGTTGGTTGACAGCATATTTGTTTAATTTTTTATTACAAAACACCCTTGAGCTGAAATGTTACTAACAGATCAGTTCATTTTCTCAGAGAAGATGAAGACTGATGCATCTAATTGAAACTAGAGTGCAGAAGTTCCTCTGCCATTGGGGCTTCATCTTCAGGGGAACTCCCACTATGAAACAGTCATCTTAGTAGTGGTGGTATTATTTCTTTTTGGACCAAGAGAAGGTTCCTCAGATGTTCAGGTCTCAATAAACAAGATAGATTATGAGACACCAGTCCCGCTACGTTAAAGATAATGGACACAGACTGTCAGTGTGCACATGACAATTCCTGTCACCTGACTGTCCTGGGTCAGGGCTTCTGTCATCTCTTCTATTATTTCTACAGTTGAAAAATGGGGGGGAAGCTAAATTCAGTCAAATTAAAAATGTATTAATATAATAGGCAAGCTTTAGGTTTATGCAAAAGGCAAAAATATTTTTTAAGCATTTACAGTACAAGCTACCCTTTGGAGAGAGTCTNATATTTTCTTCTCTACTTCACTATGAAGTTTCCCTAAGAAAAACCTTCCCAAAGGTAAACATTTGCTGCACTGCAAAACTGAATAATGGATCATGTCTCCTGTCACACAGAAATGAAGATGTCATGCCATATGGCTGAGAATTCTGTTCCCACAACAGCAATAAAATCAGTCTTACAAATCCTGACAAGGTGTAAATTAATAACAGTGGGGTATGAGAAAAAAAAACCCCAAACAACTTTTACTGGAAAAAAATATTTGAGCAGGAAGAGATCTCTTTCATCTTACAAGCAAAAAAGCTCTCGGTAATCATCAGCTAGATGTTGTGTTCTTCAAACAATGTTCTTGTGGCCAGGAAAGGTGAAATCATCTTTGGCTCATGTCTTTGGGAATGTATCTTCTGTCTTTAGTGCCACTTAAGCTTTCATGATGTCCCAGAAAAAATTAGTCTTTGCAACTTAAATTTATGCATTAGAACAGCTGCATGCAAGTGTGGCAACCACCTTCAGAAGAGGTGGGTAGTGTTTTCATCACCTGCTTTTCTGAACACCTCTGAGACACCAGTGGAGAAGCTGCCAGAAGTGGGCTGGTTCAGTTCATTTTCCCAAGCATCCCAGCACTGCCAGCAAACTGGTGTGGCCAACACAAAGGTATCATTTAAACTGAAACCTGCTCTATGTTAGTATGCTTATTAAAAGTGAGAATCCAGGAGAGCCACACAGAATTACTAGGTGCCAGTCTTAAAGATACATACATTGTACACGAGAATAAACATGACCCCACCCCCCACACACAGACCACCTTATGTCTATGCTTTGCTATCTGTCCCGTCTCATTGTCATCTGTGAAACAGAGTATTTACAGATTAACTGTTGGTGCTCCTGTTCATCACTGTCTTTGTACAGTCAGATAAACACTTGGAAAATGTCTGGTTTTCTGACTCTGGCGGTTTGATGTTGGCTGGATGCCAGCTGTCCACCAAAGCCACTCTATCACTCCCTCCCTCAACTGGACAGAAACAACTGGACAGAAAATATAATGAAAGCTCGTGAGTTGAGATAAGGACAGATCAATCACCAATTACTTAGTTGGAGACAGCTGGTATTGACTGCGTCACACATGGGGAAAGCTTCTGGCAGCTTCTTAGAGAATCCACCCCTGTGGCCCCCCCCACTACCAGAACCTTGCTGTGCAGACCCAATACACTGACCTCTAATAATTCTTTCTTGGTGAAACTACACTTCAAAATTACTTATTTTCTGACTATGGAAGGAGAGTCTAGGGTAACTAGCTCAAAGGAATATGTCTAGAGCTTAAAAATCTAACTTCTGGAGATCCCATCTTGATAGTAAATAAAACAATACAGAATTGTCAACTAGGTTATCTCGCATCATCTAGAAAAGGTGATCTGGTTATTAAAAAAATGCAAATTATTTAAAAATCACACAAAGAAAACCACATTGCAGCAACACTTCATGTTATGAAATTCCTTTTACCTGTATCTAATACCTCTTTGACTGAGATTAAATTTATTTTGGAAAATCAGAAAAAAGTGGAGGAAGGGATAGAATCCACTACCAATGCTTTGTGTGTCTCATAAGTTTAGGTTTAATGGAGTTAAGAAAAAGGCCACACATACGAGAAAGACACTGATAAGTCATCTGCATTTTATATGGAAATAGGTAACCTTTTTATGAAATACAGTAACCATTCTGAATCCCAGCCCAGGCAAAGTGGAGGTCCAGTGGATAACTCACATGACTACAAGCCAGAACACTTAGTATGTAATCCTGGCCCTGCAAAACCACGTAGCAAACCCATTCATTTTTCTTCAATAGAGATGGCATTTTGCTTGCTGAAAGGTTATTTTATGATGAGCAAATCATGGCAATTGTGCTTCTCTATATATTTGTAAAATGCAACTGGTACCTAGCCCACAAATAAGTTTTCTACAGTAATAAATAAGAGAGCGAGCAGAAGATACGATAGTAACTGCCACTGATAATCCACATCACTGATTTAAATGCAAACAAAAGTAAAGGGTTACCCAGATCCTCATTCTTGAAGATCAGAGTGACATTCACCTTCTTCCAGTCTTCGTGACCTTCCTCTGTTTCCCACGACCTTTCAAAGATAGTTGAGAGTGGTCTTGTAATGATATCAAGCAGTTCTCACAGCACTCATGGGTATGTCCTATTAGATCCCATGGACAGCTTGTTCAGTACATCCAGTTCGCTTAAGTGTTCCCTAACCTGATCCTTCTCCACCAAGGAGAAGGAAATCTCCTTTGCCTCAGACTTCCCCTCTCATCTCAGGGATTTAGGCTTCCTGAAGGCTAGTCTTACCAGTAAAGACTGAGGTAAAGAAGGGATTAATTTCTCAGGCTTTTCTGTGCTCTTTGTCACCAGGCCCTCTTCACCAGTGTTTTCCCCATCCTGCCTTTTTTCTCCTGATGTACTTACCGAAGTAATTCTTGTCACCTTTCATATCCCTCACCAGGCTTTGGCTTTCCTAACCCCGTCCATGCAGAATTGGGCAGTATCTCGACATTCTTCTTGGCCCCCAGACAGGGCAAAATCTGCTCTCCTGAGGCCCAGGGATGTGATCCTGTTTTTTGCCTTAATCCTTTTGGAATCTTGAGCTCTATCATCTCCTGGTCACTGCAGCTATGGCAGCCCTCAACCTTCACATCCCTTACCCATTCTTCCTTTTTCTTGAGTAGGAGATCCAGCAAGGCATCTTCCCTCACCAGCTCTTCAGTTGTCTATGTGATGAAATTCTCATTGCACTCCAAATTTTCCCTTAACAGTTAGTCTAATTCTTCCATTATGTCCTGAAAAAAATCTTTTGCAAGAGAAGTACAACACATAAGTAGAGAGGGACCTTTTAAACACAGGTGCTTTGGTTGATTTTGTTTAGTACCTCTGAAAGTATTTTGGTGAGCAGTTGTGAGGAGTCTAATGAATGGCAGCAACAAACAGACAAGAAAAAACATCCAGCTATATTTCTGTCTCTCCAGTGCCAGCAGCCCCTCTGGAATGGAAAGCGTAGCTCTGACCTACTTGCTTTCAGCAGGTTGTAATTACAGCACTTATCAATTTTCTATAA
This sequence comes from Lepidothrix coronata, assembly GCF_001604755.1. NCBI lineage: Eukaryota > Metazoa > Chordata > Aves > Passeriformes > Pipridae > Lepidothrix > Lepidothrix coronata. The sequence goes on from NW_016690222.1 coordinate 4,368,389, forward strand.
AATACAGATGTGAACAAATAGAAAACCTGAGTGGCTGAAACATGAGCAGAATACAATTTTATTTCATGCCCTGAAACCCAGTTCCTGTAAAGATGCTACTTGCAGACTGAAAAGTAAAACCGGTTGAAATAACAGTAAACTATCAAAATAACAGTTGAGATTATTATGAAATACGAGCCAGACTTTATACACAAACAAGATATACCATAGTATTCATCAGTCTGCTGCCTCCATTTGCAGTTTTTTCCTCCTCCAAATGTCTGCTTGCTTGCTGTGGAAAAAAAAATTAGTGATGGCTGTAGTGGAGAGAATTATTTTGAATTTTGAACTCTCATCTGATTTCTCAGAGTGCAGGTGGCAGGTGGCAGTTGGTGGCAAGGGGCTGAGCTAGGTGTCCAAAGCTGGACACAGCACACCACCCACAGTCTCCCCAGATAAAAAGGAATAGTGACTCCCTTTTATCTGCAGATTAGTGCTGTGCTAGGACACCCTCCCTTTGCCACCAAAATCCTCTCCCTCAGGACAACACAGAAGCCGGCATGGAAAAGACAGTGGTAGATAGATAAGGCTGCTGACTTTCAGGTTAACCCATTTAACATAGTTTGTTAGCATTTGGCAAAGAAATTCTTCTGATAACTACTTACATTCTTGTTACTGCAGACAATTTGGTTCTCTGTCCTGCAAATCACGGCACTTGTAACATTATTTAGAAAACTGGGATTAGGAGACAGGTATTTATGAAAATGCCACTCTCATATATCTGCTCTTCTTCAAGCCCTGCTTTCACAGGCATTGACTCACATATGTGGGTTTGATTGGCTTCTTCTATTCACATGTCCAGAGGTAATCAGCATTTGAACATTTAAAAAAACCAAAAACCAAACAACACTTAGTGTTTTAATTAAAAATTCTATAAGATTGTCGATGTTGTTGCTCAATTATTTATGACATCTCCTGTACCGTAGAAATTGCTACCAAGTGGACAAAACCAGTACACTTTCCATTTCTCTGCCCAAAACAATGCTGCCATTGAAAGCTTCTTGGAAAGTTTGACTTAAAATAGCAACTTAATGAATAGGACAATGTCATTATATACAACAAAGTTACATTTGTTAGAGGCCGATTACTCACACCCTCAAATGCAGTCTCTTCATGACACTACTGATTTTAGGGCTCTTTATGGTTCAATATAAACCAAACCAGAAAGGCATCAGCTTAAGCCTCTCAGCCTTGTCTGCAATTGCTGCATTGCTAGTTTTTAACCCAGTTGCAAAGCAAAGAGAAAATTATAGCACATCCATTTCCACAGAAACTGGATAAAATATGGCAGTTTACTTCATGAGAGCAATTTTTTTCTCAATATATTTTTGCCTAAATAGCTGATATATATAGATGCTTAAGAAAATGAGGGTTTTTTTCTAGTTTTTAATAGTAGTATTATACCTCTCTCAAACAATATGTACCTAGCAAAAAATTATATAATGGGATTAAAACCAAAATATTCCGCACCCTTTACCATCCTCTCCTAGACCACCAGAAGTAACAAAGCAAAATTCTGAAATATTAATACTATAATGAAGCACATCTAAAAATTCAGTCCTGAGGACTACCCTTTCAATCGGAAGTGCCTCAAGTAGCAACACAGGAGATGATATGGCATTATTTCAGTTATTATATGTGTATATATTTATATATGCACACTGGAGGCAACTGTGTATAACAAGACAGGGTTATACCAATCAGAGTTTAATAAACATTTATGAAAAAATAAAATAAAAAAAATTCACAGCTGTTTCCTATACCATCTGCCTTGGCACCTCCATGGAGCATGCTCCCCATCATGGCCAGTCTCTCAGGGGAGGCACTACTGGCCCCTCAAGGCTCCCACCCCATCAGGCTCTCGCAGGCCTTGTCCTTCCCACCAAGGGACAAGGCAGGGAAGGGGACAAGCCCAGTTTAGGCTCCCCATTGCCAACCTGGGACCACTTAATATTCTTGTTCAGGAACACTCAAAAGAGAAAGCTGTGTTTATCTGGTGGGTATTAGCAGCATAATGTGGATAATTAAGTAATAATCACCTTAGAAATGTGCTCTTATCTTAGAGCAGAGGAAATAGAGTCTAAAGGCTGGGGCAATTATCTCTTGCTTTGGCTCCAGGGAAACCAAGCACTGAATGAGCATTCATATCAAAGTCAGTAAATAATTTTGCCAATTACCTATTCCCACATTCCCATTGAAGTTTCTTGATTGAAGATTGCAAACATTTACGTTTAGCCTTCAGCTTAGCATTTAGAGTGCCATATAAGAACTGACTCTGCATTAAAAATTTATCCATGAGTTACTGCTTAAAATCAATACAATCAGTATTCATGTCTCTGTGAGTGGGGACATGTACATGTCAGAAACACTATTTTTCTGTCATCACAAACAATCTTTTATACATATAAGCATTGGGTCTGTCACAGAATTAATTGTCACAGGATTGATTTGACAAGGTTGAGTTGGCAGATTTAATATACATGTTACTATAGCATGCTGATAAACTACTCATTTTAGAATTATAGCAAGGAGTTTCAACATGCACTGAAATAGTAGGTTTTGCTAGAAATTTCCTTACTGCTATCCCTGTCCTGCAAGAAGCCCTAGAAAATATTTTGGGAATAGATGGGCATCTCTTTCCACCTTCTCACTCCCACAGTGCACAAGAGGCAGGATGCAGTAACTCTGCCAGTTTGAGTGTTTGCCTTGGAATGACTCCCCCTCCTTCCCTATACTATTTCACCAGTACTATATTATACTGCACATATCTTTAATAAGAGTCAAGGAATAGATTTGCAAACCCACTGTCTCCCTATGACATCTTCAGTAGGCTTAAGCAGATTTAAAATAATGCAGCTGCAAAGGTGTCAGTAAAAGCCAGACTTCAAGAAATTTAGGTTGTCAGCAAGTAGATAAGTACATTCTAGGCCAGAAATTCACCTTTGTGGTTGTCAGCACACAATAAAAAATAGAATTATTAAAAAAAAATTCAGGTTGAATTTAAAGTTAATCAATTGCATTAATACAGCATTAGAGGGGCAGAATTTTCAGAGATGCTCTTTTTACAAGGACTCTAAAAGCAGACCTACAGTCTAGCTGTGGGTCCTGAGTACTCACTTGCAGGTATTATGAACTTGCCATCTGTGGCTGCAGGTTTCCTATAACGGCACTGCACTTCATAATGATACGTTAATTTCTTGGGTATTGACTCCTCAACTACAAATATTTACATAGAAATAACTAAAAAACCCCACAAAACCACACACCAAGAACTATACTAACAAGATTATTTAATCAGCAATGTAGGGCCCATACTCTAAAACCATGGTTCTCATGTCAGAAGAGAGCCAAAATCTGGAAATTACGATTCATATCACAATATAGACATGTTCATGTAAGGGGAAAAAAAAAGAGAAAACCAAGAAAAGCATAAACAACATAATACTAGTACTGCTTCTAGTGTGCTTTAGCTGTCCATCTTTTACACACCTTTTCATATCTTTTGTGAAAACACTGTACTGTGTCTGTGAATGTTTATACACGTTAACAATCCCCTTCTCATTGGTAGTGCGTGCATCCTCTTGGAGTGTTCTCCCCACTTTGGAGTGTTCTCTCCAAAACTGGTGATACTTAAAAGCTTTTCTTAAGGAATTAATCTCATAGGCTTTATAGTTCCAGCTTTTCTTCTTATGCTGCAAATATGGAAGGATGGATAAATGACAGTAATTATGACCTCTATCTTTCTGAAAGGTATTTTTAGTCTATCACAATGACATACTGCCATCCAAGGTTAGAAATCTATGTCAAAATATTTACAGGATATTTCACAGGTAAGCGCTTAATCACTCTGCAAGCAATTGGGTAAAGGCTTAACCAGGTAATTTAAAGAAGTGAATGACAATACTTTAAGACAGACCTAAATTTAGCAAAATTTTCTACGGCCCATCTGAACACACTCCCTTATGCCCTTATATATACACATACATACATACATACATACATATATATATATATATATATAAACCCCACAAACTACATTTAAATGACAAAGCAATCCTCACGGTAAACATCAACAACTGTCAGGGATCCTTCCCTAACAGAAATAACTTCTGGGAAGAGAGAGATCACTTTGCTTCATTCAAAAAACAAAACCTAAACCAAAAATCCATGCATCAAATGTGTAGACTGAAGAGTCCGGACATTCCACAGCAAAAAGATTAATCCTTTTTCAGCCAAGAGTCTACTACTATCCACTAAACAGTCACCTCTTGTCTGCATTTATTTAATGCTTCTGCATGTTAGAAGCTCTCTTTACTAGTCTGTCATATTTTGAGTGAATTGCCTGCTAATTTATATGTCTCATATGCATAAACTGGATCAGATGCTTAAGTTGCCATCAATGATGGCTTTTCTAACTGTACACTACCAAGGAATGCCAAGATGATTAAGGGACTGGAGCATCTTTCCCATGAGGAAAGGCTGAGAGAGCTGGGATTGTTCAGCCTTGAGAAGAGGGAGATCAGTGTTTATAAACACCTGATGGGAGAGTGCAAAGAAGACCAAGCCGGGTTGTTTTCAGTCATGCTCAGTGACAGCACAAGGAACAATGGGCACCAGCTGAAACACAGGAGGTCTTCTGAAAATCAGGAAACACTTTTCACTGTGAGAATCTCCAAGAACTGTCATAGGCTACCCAGAAAGGTCATGAAGTCTCCATCCTTGGAGATATTTAAAAGCTGTCCAGGTAATTAGTTCTGGGCGGCCCTCCTTGAGTTGGAGTTGCTGGACAAGATGACCTCAATAGGTCCAACCTCAACCACTCCACGTCTGAAAGTATCTTAAAATTAAAAATTTCCCATTTAGACTATCCGAAGGCTTTATGCTACAAATAAGCCTTTGGTATGTGGTTAAAAAACAATGAAGTATGAAATCACATTGGTCAATGAAGTGCTTCCTAGAAACAGAGGCAGCCCTTTCTCCAGTTATTTGAATCATTACACCAGCTTTCTAGTGCATATCCTTCATTTTACCCACCTGAATTCATAATGGAGGAAAAAACAGCTTTTCAGCACTTGTCTTTCTTGCTTTTACTCATGGAAAGTCTTTCCCTTCTTTGCTTCCCGACCATATATATTGATGTCCTGAACATCAATATATGGTCAGGAGGGGGCAATACCCAAGAGCACCGGTTGCCAAAGTTACAAAATTACTGGTGTAAGTTTCAAATACCCATTTATATTTGATAATGAGTGCTTAACTCATATTTACTTTTACCTTTGTACTTGAGAGCTGCACAGCTAACCACCTGGTGGCACGCTGTGCTGCACACACATATTTCACCATTAATGATAGTGAGGCAGACTCTTCCAGTCACCTCTCCTTCAACCATTCTAGGTGCAGTAGTGTCTGCAAGTGAACCCAGTCACTCCTCTGGAAATGATTTGGGAGTATGTAAGAGGGATGGTAATATAAAAAAGGTAAAATGCTTTCAGATTTTGAGGAATTCTTTATAAACAGGATAATAAAAGTATAAAAACAGAATAAATACCAAAATTCCTACTACAACCTACATCTTAACACTTTTGTGTCTCTGTATCAAATTGATAGACATACACTTGGGCCCCACAGCACCAGACAACTGTTTGGCTGAAAATCTTTCTTTGCAAATGCCCTGTCTTAACACCCTACCTCCAGCTTATGACCGAGATGCAGCTCAAAATGCCTCCTATTGAAACAACCAGAGGTAAATAACAACAACATGCACACGGAGCTGCTGTTTTCTAAAGATGTTACAAATTAAATGATTCCATTTTAAGTCACAAGCACTCCTACAATTCTTCCTACTCTTCTCCCTGGTTGCCCAAAAGCAAGCCAAGTCCTGGAAGTCCACTCAATAAAAAATGGATGAGAAAAGGTTCATCAGATTGCACTTCTGCTATGCTCTTGGGAAACTCAGTATCAGTTTAGCCTCAAGGGTTGCCAGATTTGCCAGATGTGAGCTGCAGCTGTCTTTTAAAGAAAAATAACAAACTTGTAAAAAAGTCAACCGAAAAGGCTATTCCCCATCCACTTTAGTGCAAACTGACAACTGTCACTGAAGTACCTGTACTGCAAATATCCTTCAAAATGGAAAGGAGCCAAAACCCAGCACTCTTTGACTGTCAGGGGAGTTTTAAGAGGGATCAGACCTGATTGCTACAGTACTGTAAATTAGAATCGGAGGCAGTCTCTTGGCTTCCACATCATCAAAAGTTCACAGCTATAAGTGCTCCCAGGTGGCTTCAGTTTCAAGAATGTCAGACTCAGAGAAGGGGAGTGATTCTTACCAGCTCTTTATTTCAAGCCAGAGGGTTTTTAGTTTGGGTTTGTTTAGAGTTTGTTTGAGAAAAATATAGTATGCCTAAAACACTAGATTTGTTATCAAATCCCGACTCCTACCTATAAATCCAACATTACTTGATCGCAGTACAGTCTATTTATTTTGTCTCTATTACTGGTAAACCCTGAAAGGAATAATTTTTTGTCCTGTAGCAGTAGAAAATCTCTGGATCCCCCAGTGGTGTATCATCTACTTCTGTAACTTCATCCTATAAGAGAACCAGCAGTTACCCAAAACAGAGCTCTCTTGTACATTATTGAACCTTACAAATCATTAGTGCTGGCATCTGAAACTACAAAGTACCAACAAATGTAGTGGCAAACAACATAAATTGACTGCAATCAGAGAAGATTATTTTCATCTTTGACTTGAATGTTCTAGATAAAGGACATATCAGCAGACACTGCTTATTCAACTTCTCTCTTGAAGATAAAGGAGAGAATCATTGCCATAGGGACACAACTTCTCCTTCAGTCTTTCAACCTCCTCCTAATCCCATTCCAGACCAGGCTGCTCCCATCTATCTTCCCAAGCCCCTCAAACTCCAAGACTATCACCCTTCCCACCCTACAGAAAGCACTGTCCCTTCTTACCACCACCAAGTCCATCCCTATGGAGAGCTGCTTACACATGAACCGGAGAAAGGAAAGAGCAAAATGAGTCAGTGAGGGGCTGATTGCTGCTCCATCAGGCACAGCTGGGAGGTGGCTGAGCCCTCCCAGCTGTGGCTCAGATCAGCTGCCCCCACTCAGTGCTTGTTTGAACCACAACAGCTCTTGTCTGCTTGCAGTACTGGTCTCCTCTTTGCTCTTCCCTATCAAATTCTTGTTTCTTGTGTGTTCCTGACACAACTTCACTGTCTTCTGAGTGGCTGAGCTGCAGAGTAAAGCTGAACCCCCGCATTGACTAAGGCAGGTGGAAGGTGTATGATGCAGCCATGTTTTGATGTCTGGGAAAGCACACCTTGGTTCAAAGCTCATATTAGAGCACACCTCAGAGAAGACAAGCCTTCTGCCTTCCTCAGCAAACATCAGATGATTTTTCCGCCATGCTGGTACTACCCTACCCCTGAGCTGTGTGTCAAGGGTTCTTGACCAGCAATGGTCATCATAACACTGCTTCAGCTGGTCAAAGCCAAACCTTATTTTTGAGAAATTTGGTGCTGGATTTGGTTACTTTCACTTTCTCTCTCATCTTTATTCTCCTAAGGATTGCTTAAACAGGCTTCTGAAGATGAGGGTGAAAGACAGCACTGAAAATAAAGATCCTGACAGATTTTTAAATTTAACTTAGCAAGTCTAAATTCCATTGATTTAAATTCATTGAGTATAGCCTAATCAAGTCAAAATTGTTACTTTGGAGGTATGAATACACATATATATATAAGTTTGGAGCTGGCTCCCCACCAAGTCCCCCAGACTAAAGTGAAAAACCACCTTCCCAAAGCTAAAAAAAAATGAAGTAGCAAAGCTATAGCAAAAAAATATATATTTTGCATATATCACAGTTATATACAGTTAAAATACTACGTACATATAATAAAGGAACCCCAAACACCCCCCCAAAAAGGAAAAGGGACAAAAACCGCAGATATGCACTATCAAGACCTGGGAACTAGCAAAATAAAGAACTAGCAAAATGAAATCTCAATACTTCCCTTGAGAAAACATTATCACGCCACACCACCAGATCGGATCGGAAACAAAAACAACAGGCCACAGCAGGCCTCAGCCAACACGAGCAAAGACTGGCTGCAGGGAACCTGTCACCTTTGGACCTCGCTGAAAGAGAAGAGAGCGTCAATCCCTCCTCCCCTCATATTTATAATTCTTTTTATCTAAAGGAATAGGTGGAATACTTCCTTCCTTTCTGGTTGCCAGGAAGGAAGGCCTAGACTCAAAACCATTACAATATACATATAACACAAAAATACCATTTCATTTTTCACTTGAAGTCTATGAATGTAAATTGTATATTTATGTCGATGCAGAGATGAATAAAAATTACGAAGTTAATCTGAAACAAGTTCCAAGAAAATGTCACACCTATCATCATGTAAACTATATGTGACACCCATTGCAGAAGAATATTTGCATTATAGTATATTCACATCAACTGGGATTTGAAGCATCTCAGAGACTGTTTAGTGTTTCTTCACTCTTCCTAGAGTGACAGCATCAGGCCAGCAAGGCCTCAAATGTGTTAAAAATGCTACAGATGTGCTCTGATCAGGGAAAGGTTGATCTGATGAGCTAATCTAAAGCAGGAATACAGTGCTGATTTGATATTTTTAGAAGCTCTGGGATGAGTTTGCTCTCTGAGATCTGTTTGATGCTGTGCAGAAGCTCAGGAGCCAGAAGTATGTGCAATGAACCAGACAAGGCCCAGCAGACTCCTTTGGTCTCAGAGACCATGGGACAGATGAACCTGAAGCATGCTATTCAGGTCACTCCAGAGCTGAAAGTATGTACTAGAGCTTAGAAAAAAACAACCAACCAGTCTTTCTTTTCCAAGGCAGTAGATAAACATCCCCCTGCTAGGTGTAACCAGCTGTTCCATGCCAACTAGCTGCCCTGCAGGATGGGAACATGTTTTGTATAATACTTGTTTTTTTCAAAAGCAATAAAGTTTAGAAAGGAGTGCCACTCTGTGCTCCATTCTGTAAGTAAAGGCTTCAACTTTTCTATGAAGTATTTTGTCCATAACTTAAAAAGTCTCCACATTTCAAAATTTAGGGCTAGGATTATTGTTCTGCATTAATGAGATGCTTTTGTAGGACAGGTACAGGTAAGGTTAGGTCGGGCCCTTCATTTATAAAGTCTGTTATTCAAGAACTTCTAGCATAATAGATATTTATGCTAGATATTGTATTAGATATGTGCTGAAATTTGTGTAGAAGAACTCACCTGGGAGATATTTTTTGATGAGTTGAAAGAGAACAAATAAAAAGAATGACTTAGCCTTCAGGTTGTATTTGGTGAACATTTATTACCTTCTGCTCTCTTGGTTTTTGACTGTGTATGAGCAATGTGTTCTTACCCATGTTTCATTCTAAACTCTTGAAACTGGGAGCCTGTTGATGCCTAAAAGTCACTAGGTTAGAAATACTGTATTTAGCAAACAGGTGGGTGAAAGAACTACATGCAAGTTTGGTAGTTAAATGAGAAATTCCTGAGTAGTGAATGTAGATGAGTAGTCTGCACAAGAGCAGGGAACAAGGAGACCAGTTTTTTGCTTGAAAGGAGCTTCTTTCTTCCTTGCTCAGAGTAAGACTTCAGCATTCAGCACAGCTGTGGGGGCACGCAATGATGGTTCATGTACAAGGTCCATGTCCCCAGGCCTGTACCCAACAAGCCAGGGCAGGGTTGGTCTGCAGAAAGCAGAAAGCCAGAGTTCTAACACATGAAGCTGGCAGGTATTGACATCTTAGGAGTCAAAACCAAACCCCAAAGAACCAAAATGTGGCAGAGGCTGTGCAAGGGAGGATCTCAGAGACTTGCTGCAGCCAGATCTGAAGTGCAAATATTACCAATAACACCAGTGCCCCATGTTCAGCAGAGCAATTTGTTAGTCACATTCTGGTTAGGTGACCTCAGAGATCCCAGCACCACTGCTACTTGCTTTCACAGTGCCTGCTGCGTACAGGCAGATGTACTACTTCTCTGCAAGACTCTGGGAATGAAGTGAGAGGAAGGTATTGTATTCCCTTAACTCAGTAGTGCAAAAATGCCAGAGAGTGGTGATTCGTCACACTGCCTGCAGAAGTCATCTGGGTTTCAGTATTCAATGCATTGCATTTTTAATTTTTAGGTGGTTTTGCTTGTTTGTTTTTCTTTTTTTTTTTCTATTATGAGTACAGACAAGAATTCCATGTGATTTTTAAAAATCATTTTGAAGTCTGCAAGCCTTGTGCACCCCCTTCAGCATAGCTTTGTCCTGCTATCAAGTATCAGAAAAAAGTCACACAACCAAATTAAAGTACCAGGTAAAACAATAGCTGCATGCTACCTGAAGTCCTCAGCGCTCCTTTTGTATTGATAACATTGCCTCCACGAGGAAGCCACATGTGATGCTTTCTGGTAAAACTCAAACATTAGTTGATGTCTCAGGATTTTCATACAGTTTCATGATACACATATATCATCTTCACATAATACCATGTGAAGAAACAGTTTGGAACAAAGTTCTTGTTTTGACTGTCTGATTAGTGCTGGCTCTACTCAATAATAGTAATAAAAGTCCCAGAATCATTGGTAATGGCATGTTAAAAGTCCTGCTTGCTCAGTGAGCATCAGAATTAAGACAGGGAGCTGGGGTTGTTTAGCCTGGAGAAGAGGAGGCTCAGAGGTGACCTCATCACCATCTATAACTACCTGAAGGGAAGTTCTAGCCAGGTGGGGGTCGGTCTCTTCTCTCAGGCACTCAGCAATAGGACAAGGGGGCATGGGCTTAAGCTCCGCCAGGGGAAATTTAAGTTGGATATCAGGAGAAAATTCTTTACAGAGAGAGTAATCAGGCATTGGAATGGGCTGCCCAGAGAGGTGGTTGATTCACCATCCCTGGAGATTTTTAAACGCAGATTGGACGCGGCACTGAGTGCCATGATCTAGTAAATGGACTGGATTTGGACCAAGGGTTGGACTCGATGATCTCGGAGGTCTTTTCCAACCCAATCGATTCTATGATTCTATGATTCTATATCCTGCTTGGAGAAGCTGTGTGTTCATTTGGCTCCCTGCTGATAAGATATGTAACACATACTCTGCTCACTCAATATGTTTGCTGATCCCTGTCAATAAGCCATTGTAAATAGGATAAGAGTATCACTGGTTCTGCATTGAAACAACTAACACAGTAGTAGCATTTGGAACCAATATTTGTCTGTAATGGCTACAGACAGAGGAATCTCATTACTCCTGGTTTATAGTTTAAGGGTGGTGTAGTCACGTAGTCGAGTTTTCAGCTCTCCTTTGGAAACTGTTTTGCCGTTTCCTAGGAACCCTTTGCTGTGAAGCTGTACCAATACTTACGAATCAGTGACAGCTCTGCTGATGCTAACAGGATTGTTAGAGAACTGCTGTGCATGTCAGTCACTTCCCTCTTCTGTATATTTTCATACTGATGGGAGGACAAAATGTAGTACATTAAATATCTCTCTTTGGCTGGCCCAGCCAGTGACACTGCCTATACAAGAAGGAGTTGTGAGAAAATACCTTTAAAATCAGTTATAGCTGAAGGTTGTATTGATTGCCAATTACTTAATTTAAGGATCTGCAGGAGTCACTGCTGTGTGTAAGGGTGTAACGGCAATAACCATGAGGAAGGACAAAACAAGAATTATAAAAATTAGTAGGCTGTTCAAGCCACTGTTGTTGCTGTGTCAGGTGAACTGAAGTATTAAAGAGTCTGATGATGCACAGGGTTAATGCAAGTTGTCACTTGGGTATGATAAGGCTCTACCTTCTAGGTTTTCTAAAGCAGAGACTGCAAATTAGATTTACAGATTAATATAACTATAAATGTTTCTTCTTTAAAGAGTGTTCATATGGAGCTTATTTTGCTAAACATGATAGCTACAGAAGAGTTGTATAATTATCATAAAAAGTAAAAAAAAAGGTATTGTTCTTAAAGCAAGTCAAATTTGTGAAAAATATCCAACATAAGCTTAATTTCAGGCAATTTTGTTCCAATTACTGGTATGTATTTGGAAAATATCTTTTCAAATTGTAATTGCTTTAGCCTCTCAGTTCAACACTAAAACATTTTCCGAGATAGCTTCTCTTCATATTTTAATTGATTGGCAAATTAATGCAAGCTGTAACTGAGATAATGTTGTAAAGTGATGAAATCAGGGGAATTAAAATTTTTGAGCAAAGAGACTAGGCATTTTGGAGCTTGCCTTCTTACTTTTAGCATGACTGGCATCAAAGAACAGCTCTGTCCTCATCTCATGGAAGGTTTTAGGAGCAGACTTGAGGCCCAGTCCCTGGGGCTTCACCACAGAGCACATCTATATTTGCAACACAGTGCTTCCATGCTTCTTCTGCAATTCATTCTCCACAGTGATCATCTGTAAGTGTGCTTTATAAATATATATATAGCCAATATAATTTAGAAATGAATTTGTGTCTCTTAACAGCTGTGATAAAATATTTTTTTTAATAAAGTGGAGTGTGATTTTCTGATTGTATAACAGGTCTTTAGTAAGTACAGTAAAAAAATTATTCCTGAATTCAGTAATGTCACAACAGTTGATATCTTTATTTACTGTAATTACCTATAAAAATAATGCTTTTGATCACCATCCCCCGACCTGGCTACTGTTAGTAGCTCTGCCACATGCAGAGTCTCGCCAGAGATTTGTCTTGATGTTTTTCAAATGGACCTGAATTTTCATATTCATAAATTACTGCAAGCACAGAAGTATTAATATGAGCACATTTTATTCAGTTCACATCCCTAATTACTAGGCTTACAGCAAAGACTGTTAATGTAGGAAATACACTTATGAGTTGTATAGAATATGTTGAGTTGTTTGTTCCAGAAAGTTGGTGCAAAATTGGCACACTGCTATAAAAATCCCACAGACCCTATACCTGATTTGATTTGATTTGATTTCTCAACTTAGTCTGAAGATCTTCATAAACATTGGCAACACTTGCCATAGATTTAATGGTTGAAGTTAAATTATTTTGTAGCTATCCTGTTTGCTTTATCTATTCCATCTGTTCAGCAGGAGTTTTATTTTTCTCTCAAAATGTTCTATAACTCTTGGAATTTTATGGATTTTACTATTTTTAGTGTATTACTCTGTATAACAATCTCCTAATGATGCTAAACCATATCAAAATGCTTTCACAATTGCATAGCACAAAGCATGTGTGGTGTTGGCACAACTTTTTTGATGTGTCTCTCTGTGACCTGTGTTAAGCAGAAGATGCACTGCTATTTTATCAGAAGACACGATTAATTACTGAAATAAACTACAACAGCAGATTCTCCATTTTCTTAAGTCCCCAAATGGAAACTGCTGATATATGTGGAACTGGGTCTAATGGTACTTCCTAATGTTAAAGTGAGTGGTAGCCCCTTTGAGATGGCCCAGTCCTGTTTATTCTTTGGAGTATCCCAAAAGAGAAGTGCTGTTCAATCTCCCAGCTGAGTTCTCTTTCACTGAGGAGATTTAACAGCCAGCAAACTGTGAATTACAGGGCCAGAAAACTACCAAAAAAATCCAAGTGTAGACATGAATTCTGTGTAATACCTGACTTCAAATTAAACACACAGACATGCTTCGGAAGCATAAAATTAATTCAGGCTTAGAATAGAAGTGGAGAAATTTCAGGTGAGCTAAAAAAGTTGTTTTAACTAATGCTGTTAACAGTTGATCTAAATTACCTCTAATGAATTACTGTTAATCATTCTGGCCAGAACCAATATCTGCTGTCAAAGGCTATGGAATGAACAAGCTCTTTTTTTCCTGTTTTGTTGATGAAGGAAGCTTTTCTGAAGGTAACATGGAGAGTTTTTTAGATCCTCTCCTCTCTGTCTTTTCCACTCCACTCCTCAACATGTTGAAGAATTCTGGATTTTGCTAATGGGGCCTCTAGTGAGGCTGACATGATAGTAATATGAAGCTGCTACCAGTTAATTAAGAAATCATTAACACAGGGATTCATGGAATCTCGACTACTTTAACAGACTCCCTGTTGATTCTGAGCAGATATCGCCTCTCAGTTTCCTTCTTGGAAGACTGTAGAGAAATTCCTATGCAGCTCTAACTGAACTTTCATTTTGCTCTGGCGTGTGGGGTGTTAGTATTTGATCATGGATGTGCTACCAATAGCTGCAGAGGAAAGTTGTTGATGCAAAAGCTGACAGCTGTTTACAGCAAATCCTAATGGTTGCCTTAGATTAGTAGAAAGGCTTGACGCATTGATGTTCAAGTCTTTTTTCATGAATGTTTCATCACTAGCAGTAATAAGTTTTTGTACGTCAATAATTATCTACTTGATCCCTCTGATTTTCTTCCAAATTAAGTTATATTCTCGCTTGCACTATCACATAAATACCAGATGCACAAAGCCATTTAGGCATATCTGTGCTGACTGTCACACCACAACGTCTTCTAAGGCATATGGGTTTTGCAGCAGAACTCATGAATATGCACTAGGCGAATTGGCTCTTGCAGGGATGGGTAGGCACAAGGGGAAGGAGTATACAGCAGCTGGTGTGATGGGCATAAGGCGTGCCCAAGTGACCCTACAAAGCAGATATAGAAGAGGCACATGTGGCTGAAGCCTTGCTAGGCTGCTTGACTCATGGACGAGTACCAACGTAAGCCTGGCGTACAGAGCTCTGATCTCTTTCATCCTCTCTTTGCTTGTGGTCACCCACGTCATGGTTTTTCTTGTACTGCTGAGTTGTGTGTTGGGGTGCAATGAGGGCTTGGCTAACTCCCAAAAGGCAGGTGAGATGGGAACTTAGGTGACTGATACTTGCAAAACTGGCTCAAGTGATGGCGTGTCAGGGTTATTCTCAGGTGGAAAGGAATAAAGCCCATGTCATAACACTTACCTGGAGGCACCCTCTGCACCTCTCCTCTGTGCAAGCTTACAGTTTGTAGTGGAAGAGACAGGACAAATGACAGACTATGCCTCTGCTGTGGTGAAGCTCCTCGTTGTTCATCATGCTCCAGCAAGTCACTGACAAAACACATGGTGTGTTTGTTGGGAGACTGGAGCTCCACCTGCCTTAAAAGCACTTCTGAGGTTTTTTTGCTGACTTTAAAATTGAGCTTATTTTCCCATGTAGTAGGGGCAAGGAGCCTTTCTTCATGCAGTTACTGTGCTGTTTTCCATGGTGGCACATGCAGTTCAAGATATCAGACTCTGTGGTCACTAATCAGATGCAAATGACACAGAGTGTTAAACAAAGATGTTGAAGAAGGTCAAAGATTAAAGCCAACCATATTGCCTCCCAAAGTGAGGGCCTTTTTTCTGCTGATTTCACTTCAGATTTTGCAATTTAGCCCTTACATCTTCAGACTAGTTGAGTATCATAGCTTCCATTTGCTAGGAAAACACCTTTCCAATTTCAAAACAAAGGAAAAAACCCCCGAGCCTCCAAATACCAAAATGCAAATCTTACTTTCTTTGCCATAAAAATATATATATTAAATTATTTTTAGACACTTTTAATGACCTTGTATAGGATAGTAGGTGCAGGAAGTGGCTTCTGGATATTTAAAGTACCATTAATTACTTGCATGTCACATACTTGTAGAAGTCCAGCTGGTAAAACAAGAGACAATAAATGAGGAAGTGTTTAGCCTGAAGACTGAAACTCATCATGGGACTTAGTGTGTGAACTAAAGCAGCAGCAAATAGGTCAACATACTTTCAACACAGTTTGGACTTTTTTAGTCAAATTAAAAAAACCTTTTAAAACAAATGGGTATATATAGCACATGGAACTTGAATTGTAAGCTCCTGTTGTCTCAAGTGTGTAAATAGTTGTTGGGGTTTTTTATCCAGTATCATATTTTCTTCATCTCACCCACAGTTTCTCAAAAGGAATCTTACTTTTCAGATAGCCTCCACTCTCAGGTAACTAAGCTGTCCTGTAGCTACAGGTCAACTTGTGGATTTTTTAGAGATGAATCAATTAATTGTATCTTTAGAGAGAAAACTGGCATAGAAATGAGATAGAAGAAAAGACAGGAGCAGTGATTAATATCCACGAGAAAAATTTGTTCTCTCTGCTTCTCCACAGAGGTCCCATGTAAGCTGGCAAAGCACATGTCAAACTAGTCACAGATAAGTATACCTCCATTGCTTAAGCTGACATGTAAGTGAAAAATATATTGATAAAACTGTAAGTTTCAGTAACTTCCATCTACTACAAAGAGAGTAAATGAAAAATATAAATTATCCCCATCCTTGCTGCACTGCTCACAATGCCTCACGTGGTACCTCATGTGTGCAGTTTTGGTCACCACAATATAGGAAAGATATTAAGCTATCAGAAAGTGTCCAAAGGAGGGCAACAAAGATGGTGAAGGGGCTTGAGGGGAAGCTGTATGAGGAGCAGCTGAGGTCTCTTGGTCTGTTCAGCCTGGAAAAGAGAAGACTGAGGGGAGACCTCATTGCAGTCTGCAACTTCCTTGTGAGGGAAAGAGGAGGGGCAAGCACTGATGGTGACAGTGACAGGACTCAAGGAAATGGCCTGAAGTTGTGTCAGGAGAGGTTTAGGTTGGATATCAGAAAAAAGTTCTTCACGCAGGTGACGCAGGCCGGAGGAATAAGGGTTCTTCCACTTTGGAGATAGAGGATGAAATGGATGTTTATTGAAGGGAGGAGCTGACTTATAAAGGGTAGGGGTGGAAGGTACTGGAAAAGTGGGAGGAGTTATGGAGGAGCTAGGGAGGAGTTAGGGACGAGAATGCTAATGCAGACCATATAAGGAGAAAAAAGGGAGATGCTAACCAAATAAGGGATTACTAAATAATGAATTACTGCAATGTGACACTCGGGAGCCAATCAGGGAGAAGGCCATAAACCAGGGTACAGAACACTGAGGATTTTTATAAAACCCAGGGAATAGGGTACAATAAAGGGTAAAAATACAATGAACATTAAACATGAACACAGTTGAAGAGTCTCAACAGTCCCATCCATCATCTGAATGTAGAGAAGGTGTTGTCCTCTGGGGTCCCGCAGATCTCTTCACATATCTCTATTTCTTTTTTCCACTGCTCATAATCAAACCTCTCCTGGTCTCCCACACGCAGGCTGTGGTTGGGCCCTGGAACAGGCTCCCCAGAGAAGTGGTCACAGCACCAAGACTGACAGAGTTCAAGAAGCATACTGTTCATACTTTGGACAATACTCTCAGGCACGTGGTGTGACTCTTGGGGAGGGTCCTGTGCAGGGCCAGGAGCTGGACTCAGTGATCCTTGTGGGTCCCTTCCAACTCAGCATATTCTGTGATTCGGTGATTCTGGGATTTATTTGTGCCAACTCTTCATGTAGGACAAGCACCCTTGGCACTCTGCCGTGACCTGTCAGGCTACAGACCATCTCTGTAGCTCAGGTTTTCAACAGGTCAGCAGGAGTTTTCTTGCTGTTCTCTGCCACCTGTCTGTTACAGCTGCATCTAAGAAAATACCTTTTAATGCCTGCAGGGCACCCAGTAGCCAATCCAGTCCTAGGCTTGGGAGGAAGAAGTACCATCCAGAGTAATTTAAAAACAGAGGGGAAACAAAGAAGAATTTGGGGAGTCTGAAAGGAATGGATGGCAGGTTCCTGCCATAAGGACAGTAGGTAGGATGGGAGTGAGTGGAACAGCGAAGAAGTGGGAAGAAGAGTGTTGACCCACTCAGGGGTTGCCATTGCTATTTGCACTGCCAACCACACATGAAAAATCAGTGTTTGATCACGTTTTCTTGGTTTATTATACAAAGGTTGCTAAGCAGCTCTATTGGTGATATTTATCAATTCATGAGGGCCTGATCATCATAACCGAGCTGCAAGACTCTGTGAAAATCAAACCCATTATTTTCTGCAATATATATAAACACAGGTATGCACATTTTCTCAAAGTAGCCCTTTGCCCAAAAATGATGCTGTCCAGCTGTGTTACGCTCTGGTTTAAATGACTTGGATAAAATGAGAATGAATTTCACTACTGACCTAAGACAAATTTAAATGAATTTTTTTGAGCTCTAAAAAAATAAAAATGTTATATGATGTATTTTAGGGCTTCTTTTAGAACATAAATCAATGTTGAAAATATTATTTTTCTGTAGTGTTGCAGATACAAATGGAATAAAGATGCACAAGCAAACTTGATTGTAAGTCTATTAATCTAGTTCTACTAGGCAAGAATCATCAGGGATAAGCTTTGGAGATACTATCTCAAAATAAATAAAGAAATTAATTTATAGCTATTTTGAATCAAAAGGTAGAAATGTTTAATTCCTTCAAGATTAATTCCAGGTGTTATGACATTCCATACATTCTATACTTAAGTAGTGTAAAATGTTTTGTTAGCATTTGTCAGCATTTTCTGGTTAATAATTTATTGTAGATGAAGCAACAGTCTCCATTTAAAAAAAGAAATTATTTTAGCTTCAGGTTTTTGCGACAAATATGTGTGATACCTCAGGCTACTGTTCATGCAACAAGATGCCTATGTCACTTTGACTGAGATTTCACTTTGGTATTTCACAGAGCCCAGAAGCAATATTGTTCACAAAAAAGAATAGTAACTGAAAAGAAGCACTGAGAATAGATTACCTGTTCTAATCTATGGGTGGGAAAGCTTATGCAACCTAGTCCTGATGCTGCTTGGACACATTTTACACTGGCACTATTTCTTCTCTTTAGGGGTGCTTTTTAAATCTGTCTTAGGTCATGCAAAACTAGGGTGAGCCTTGCTAGTGGTGAGGGATGAGAAGTCATCCAGTAACTTAAATGTCTTGTAGTGCTGAGGAAGTACCTCTAAATGGCTTCCCTGGGATCAGAATGGGAGTGGGGGGCAGAGGACAAAATATGACATTAAATGCCAAAAGAGAGAATACACAATCGGTTGCTTTGGTGAACAAATATTGCTGCAACAGAAGCTGGATGGCTCAGGAGTGATCTTCATTTTGGGAAGTGAGACCTTGCCATTTCATTTAAGGTCAGAACCCCTTAAATACATGAATGTACAGGAGATAGATAGAGGTCTTTCCATTGACTGTAGTAGGAACGGTTTAAGGCTTTGGTTCTCAAATCGGTTTTGTCCAAATATGTAAAAATATTATCCCACTATAGAGGCCATTATTCTGCATGCTGTTCTTGTTTTATAAAACTCCTCTGTGGTACCACAGAATCAGTATTTACTATTAAGTGAAAAAAGCATTGCTATAGGTTTTTGTCTTTTCCAAGCTAAAAACTCATTAATATTTGTTACTGAACAGGTGTAACTGAAATTATGAGGAACTCATTTGAGCAGCACCACAATTCTTAGGTAGTTAATTTTAAAATTATAATTAGATTTTCTCTGGCCTTTTAATTACTGAAGGCAAGGGAGCACCTATATTCCAAGAGAAAAATGAAGTAATTTTATTTGCACAACTTACACTCAGATTCTAAAAAGCAATGGAAAACTTCTCCTCCAGTTTAGCTGATCCTGCTCAATATACAGAGTTCAGTCCTCCACTGCATGGCTGGTATGGTAACAACTCCCTGCACTAATTGAAAATTAAAACTGCCTCAAGGAATTCAGAGCAAGCACCAGACTGACCTACCCAAAGGATGAAAGAGTGATACTGTGAACCTATTTATGAATAAAAATTCCCCTGTAACTGTTAGAAAGTTTTCTTTTGCAATAAATGGAGTTTCTTTATCTGCGAAAACCTGGATGGAATAGGATTTTTCTTCTCCAGCTCCCAGTGCTTAATTCTCAGTCTGCTACCTGACTGTGTTTCATGGAAGCCAGGAGTCCTTTGACATTAGAACTGTATTCAGAATGGGGGTAATGACTCCTCCATCTGATCCAATCAGAGGCATTAAATATAATGGTTTATTTTGTAAAAGCAACAGTAAATGTGAACACCTGCTTTATAGCTCCCAGGGCACTCTTTTTGAAATAAGCCTTCTTAACAGTTGAGATGAGCTCAGAAAAGCCATTAACATCTTTCCGAAATTACACCTTAAAGATCACAAAGACTTTTTCAAAGCTTTCTCTTCTCTCCCTGGCACATCCATTGTAATCTTAGCACACTCTCCTCTCTTCAGGGCTCTGCCAGAGAGAGAGTTGCAGATGCACAGCAGCCCTGATGCTCATACAAATCCCCCGTGGCCGAGCAGTTGTGTGCTGGTGGGCTTGCTGATTTATCCCAGCTGCTGTGCTACAGACACATTGATCCATGTCTGGGTTCCACCCTTGTGTAATGGAAGTACTTCTTTATTGGGAGAAATCTGGGTGAAGACCAGCATGTAAGGTATGCTGAGGTCCTGACCATGAATACAATGAAGATTCAACTTCTGCCAGGTCTGACTGTGCCCTGCTGTTCCCAGTCCTTCAAAGATGTCCAAGCAGGTTTCCTGTGTCCCACACAATGTCCCAGCTGCCTCTGCCTCATCCTTGGCCTCACAGCACAGAAAGCTGACCCTCGTGGGCTTTGTCAAATGCTGTCGCTAGTAGGATGTTGTAAGATGATGCAATGTGCGTAAGAGAGAGTTAACGGCTCTGATGGGTATCGAAAGGCCAGTGCCTTCTCTACAGACTATGTCACATTTTCTCTCTGTCACATCTGAATAAAGTCCAAGAAGGATCAGGTACACAAGGGCAACCCTCTGGCATGACTCAGGAATCCAGACTTAGGAAATGTTTTGAGACGGGTACCTGTGCTGATCACAATATAGACAGGGGGAATAAAGGACATGTCAACTTCACCAAGGGGTCCTGACCTATTATACAGCAAGCAGCCTTTAAGTAGTGAGGAAACACAGCACCCCAATCTGGAGAAAGGTTTCAAAACACCATATGCCTTCCTGCCTTAATCTACTGTCAGAAATGGAGAATTATGGGCCCTGCACAGATCACAGTCCCTTTTTTAGCTGCTTTGTGAAGGAGCAGTGCCCAAGAAATGGTTGCAGAGCCCTAAGCTGGAGCCCAGCTAGGTTTGCTGAGAGTCCATCAAGTGAGCTGTTCTCCACCGGGTAGGAGGCTCACACCTCTCAACACCCTGGGCATGCAGTCAGCAGGACATTCTCTCCCAGTTTGATGCTATCTCACAGATACCCAGCAGTGAAGCAGGGTTAGCCTGGCAGAGAAGGCTTGGAGCTTCCTCTCACCCTCCTTTGCTTTCCTGTGTTTGTTGGCCCCCCAGCTCCTGCCATGCTGCCACCAACCCTAGGCAGCAGGTTCTTTGACAGCCAACACATCACTGGGAGACTGCTGTGAGGGGTCAGCGGAGCCTCAGCAGGGCTTGCTGGGACCAGTGGGAACACAGGGATCTGATTAGCATTTTTCTTAACTTACTAAGACAGAATGCCTGGAAAAGGGAGCTGGTAATGACAGCCAATGAGGGAACCATTTTAGAAGCAGCAACTTCCAAGTCAATCCTGTACTCCCACTGCCATTTTCTTGTCTGCACACACCTGCTCTCTGTGTTGTGCTGATCAACTTTGAGAGGTAAGGGTGTCAGAGGGAGTCTCAAACCACCTTCTACCCACCAGACACAGCAAAATGTAACCTGCAAATGCAGTCTATGCCTATGTCTAAGATGCTGCAAAACACCATCTCATTCTGACTGTCAGGTAACAGTGATTGAAATCTCTTCTGTTTCTCTTGGTCTCATAGAACCCCTGGGATGCTTAAGGTCTTCAGAGCTGCCCATTGTTCCATAAGCTGTGCTGATAATATTTTAATGTCTAGGTACTCCCAGTGTAAATTATGGTTTCTGAAGATGTGCATCTTGAACAAAGTGCTCTGATATTTAAGTCAAATACTGTGTGTTGAAGCAATAAATCTTGCAGCTGTTTGCAAAGAGATGCAGTTATTGTCCTCACTTTAAATGTGGGAAGTGATTTTCTCGTCACCACCCAGAAGAATAAGTAGAGAATAGGATGCTTTTCTCTTGATCTTAGAACTAGTACGTATAATTTTAAAAACATGCTGCCCCAAATGTTATGTGTCTTTTTTACTACTTTTCCACAGATACCTGCATATCCATGAGCAGAACATCACTGTTATATTTTAAGCATATTTGCTACTCTGTGTAGCAGGTTGTGGGCAGGTTGCGTAGAGATGACCAGGATTTTTGTTTAAGCAAATTTCAGGAAGAGCTCATTCCTTGTAGCCAAAAATCTTCTGTCCAAATCTGTTTTGACACATCTTTCAATGGCAATAGATTTTGATTTTGGAGTTTGGTCCCGATGGAATTTTATAGGTCTCAACACAGATCTCTTATATTCTAAAAGACCATTCTGCACTTCACAGTGAAACATAAAAACTACTTGGTTTTGCTCTTTTGCTTTTTCTGGTTTAATGAAAGCATAGCAAAACATGTTTGCATCATTCATATGCCTGACTTAAAAAAAAAATCTGACATTGACTTAATAGTCAGAACATAGTGGTCTTAATATCCCATTCATTCGAAAATCCTTCATTTGCGTAGTCCTCACTGTGATGGAACTACTTGATCTCATGAACATCTTGTGACAGAGCAGAACTTCCGTGGGTTGTGCTGCTTCGGTGGAAATGCATTGTTAGCTTGTAGGGTCCCAGGAAAGACCCCACTTAGGAATATATATTATACTAAGATATCTTTGATGAAGATTTAAGTCCTGAGTCAATACTGGAACATTTAAATATTTGATATGTTATGAATATTCTGATGCGCTTGGCATTCTATGAAGGTAATTATGAAATGCCTTGAGCTAGAGTAAAAGCCTAATCCTACCATTGAGGAGCTCCAATAAACATCATTAAAATTAAAGAGATTTCGTCATGGGTTTTGAGGCAAAACAAATATCATTATGATATCATAACTTGGGGAAAAAAAAAAAGAAAAAAATTACACCAAGAGTGAAGTCTCGGTGTTTCAGTTTTGAGGTGTCAGGAAAGCTATTGATACCTTAAATATTTTGCAGCCCCCTGGCTGGGAGGCCATTCAGATAGAGACCTATTTTTATCCTTCATATGTGCACACTGATACAGTCTTTCTCTAGACTTGTTTTCTTCTTTCTTGGAAAGATATGACTAGTCTGAAATAGAAATACATGATAAATTTGGAATGTCCTGCTTGCATGAACTTGTGGGGAGCTCCCAAAAGCCATGTGGAAGAGGCAACCCTTTTTTGGGGCGCAGAGATGTCGGAAAGATGCATCCAGCTCTGTGAACATCTTCTTCTTTTGGGTAAATATGGGATATAAAAACCCAGGTGAAATCCTAGCTCTTTGAATGTCAATGGCAGAACTTCTTTGATGAGAGTTGGGCTGAATTGTCACTGCTCTCAGCTTGCACCATCTTGGGCCTGACTTGCCCCCTGCAGGAAGCCTGACCCTGTTTGAAGACCAGCTTTGAGGAAAGAGAGGTACCAGGGCATGGCAAGGACCAGATGCTGATGGAAGGCAGGCCAGCCGAGGTGACCCCAGCACAAGCCACCATCCTCTTGCTGCTGGTTATAGGAACACAGCCAGAGGACATTCCTTAGGAGGATGGAGAGGGCCCATAGCACCTGGAAGTGCCCTCAGGACCCTGACAGGCAGAATGAAATCAATTAATGGATAGAAATAGCCAAGAAAAATAATTTAAGTCATGCATCCTGATCGCCTCTCACAGAGTACTATGGAGGATTATGCCTCTCTGAAGGTGTTTTAAATCCCATATGGTTTGTCTTTTGCATATGAAATGATGTAGTGTCCGGCCATGGCTCCTTCTACTTCCTTCTTCTTCACCTGGAAATAATTCTTTTTCTATTAATTCAGAGGAGATGCTATGAAGTCTGTGATAAAGTTCCCTCCTGAGTGGTTTATATAGTTATGCAGGTCTATCTCTTTTCCTATTTCCTCTCACATTTTGGCTGGTATGAAATTATTTCTTGGCCTTTCAATTCTATGTAATTTTTCATATATTTCTTAAATTACAAAGTTTAAAATTGCCCACAGAAACCATCAGTCTAAACCGCAGTAGCACAATTGTGGCTGAGGATAATGAATCTCCTACTCCTCAGGATGGTTTTGAAACCTTTGTATTACCTAGGACTGACAAAAATCAAGACAGAAATCTCAAGAGACTTTTCCCTAATGTGCTCTTTAGCAGTTCTCCTATTTCCCAGTGGAAGCGCTATGAGGACAACCTTTTCTATTCTGACTGTATCAATTTCATTACACTGCCAAATGCTTCTTTACCCAGAATTATATATTGCTCAGATCTGTTTCCCTGGCTTCATTGGAGTTACAATATTAGTCCCCATCTTTGAATCAACACTAACTTTCACACAGATTTATTTATTATTATTAACACCAGAGTTTATTCCTATTTACATTTATGCACTAGAAGTGTTGGGTTCTGCAGCAGATATCAGTGCTAGAGAAATGAGAGTCCAATATTATACATCTGTCACTCTATAAAAATGGTTCTGTTTGTAAGTGAAAATGTGCTCTGCTGTGTTAATGGAGGGTGCATTAGCAGAAAGTTAAACATAGAGCTCATCCTTAAAGCCTGTAGAGGCTAATATGTAGTGGAAATTTGGTAAATCTGTTTTTGAAGTATGAATGTTACCAATTCAAAAGCCTTTTGCACAGGGTATTTGGTTGTGATTCTTTATGAAGCATTGCTTCTCTTATTTCTGAGGAAAAAAGATAGCTGTATCTAGGTGATATGATTTCAAAAATAATTACAATAACTTCATTTTTTAAAGACAGAAAGTTCAGATATTTCACATGACTTTGAAACATTGTTTTAGTCAGTTCTGTCTTGCAAAGCTGTATGAATTTCTTAGGCCAAAGCATATGATAGTAGATGCTTATTTGTATTTTCAGTATAGTAAGATGACCTGTCTGGAGGGTATATTCAGAGTAAGCAAATGATATATTTTAAGATCTTTTACTAACTTTATCAAGATTTTAATATAGGATTTTTAAAAGAGTACTAATTTTGTCTTTTCAATTGGGTCTGAAAGAATATTTTAAGAATATCTAACAAAAATGAGCTGAACTCTAGAATTTTTTTTAAAGGTAAGGCATATTATAATAATGGCCAGTCTTTGCGAGTGAAGATTTGGGAAAGGTCATTAACCCTTCGAGCCTGCGCAGTGGAATTTTTAGGTGAGACACAGCGTGCGCTGAACTGAGCCCACCCTTTAATCCTGAGGTTCATCTACCGGGGTCAAGCAAACTTGGACAGTGGCAGTGAGGGTCCCCAGGACGTAGGTTTGTTTAGAGTGACCTTCTCTTAGATGGATTGCCTTACAGGGCTGACGAGCTCCATCTGCCCGGGGGGCTGGGAATCGAACCCGGGTCGCAGCGGTGAGAGTCCTGCACCCTAACCACTAGACCACCAGGGGCCCCTAAGGCATATTAATGATATGCATAAAACCTAGAGAAAGTGTCTGCCAACTATTTCATATTAATTACAGGTTTGTAAGTTTTAAGTCTATTAATCTGAACTATAATGTTGATATTTTATTTAATAAACGTATCTAATAAGAAAATGTGCAGATCTATATGGATGTTAAATTATCCACTGAATAGATACTATTTTGTTCTCTAATGCAATGTGAATTGTGAGAATAATCTGTGAATGAGAAGGCCATAGAACTGGAGTTATTGTCTTTTTATATCTATAGTGACTTTATAAAATTTTTGAATGGAAATTTATATGATTCATATTCTTTATATGTGATAGAATAAAATCCCCATATATAACAATTGATTTAAAAGGTAAAAGATTTTTATTTGTAAAGAATATTCACTATATAACTGTAACAAAAAATTACAAGAATTCCTCCATTTCAAGATTGAGCAGAGAACTTTATTGCTTCACTGTCTCTGTAGTTTTCTCTCCCTTATTCCACAGATAAAAAATCAATAGATGACTCATAAAAGAATTTTCTTTTCACATTTCTAGATTATCTTATTTGCTTAAATTTCGAAAAATTATACCAAACCCCCCCAAATTTGAAAATAAATCCCTCAAAACAATCTTCAATTAGATCTTGTAAGAAAAATCTGGAAAAATATTTTAAAAAATAATAATTTCATATCACAAAATATTTTAAAAATAAATTGGAGAGGCACAGAGAATTCTAAGCAAGCTCAACATATAAAATTACACTAGCTACCTTATTTTACCATTTTTAAAAATGATAGAACTGTCTTTTTCTACCTCTTTCTCTGAAGTAAAACTCCTCTTTTCGTGACTTTATATTACAAAATAAATGAAATAACTATGCTATCAACTTTTCACTCTGTCATCTGCATCATATGCTTTCTGTACTGCACATTTAAAACCAAGAAATAAGAGATGCAGATGAATCTTTCATTTTGAACCTCATAGCTGGCTTTTAAATGTAGTTTTATCTACTTTATCCACAAGTGATTGTTAGTGTTCTGAGTGCCTACTCACATGGACATCTTCCTTTTCACTAAGTATTATTTCTCTTAAAGGTGTTCTGTAAATATGGTTACCAGTAGGGTCTCACCATAAATAATTTGGGTCTGAAGCTGTCAAAAAAAATGGACTATTCTCTTTTGAATTGAAGACCATGATCAATCTGACAGTGCAAATACCTCTGGGGGTATTGATATCTGATGATGGTGGTTAGTGCTCAGTACTTGCTGCCATTCAACTTTAGCCTTGGGCAGACCTTGGATTTGGACTTTAATTGGCTTAAACCTGAATTCCAAGGCTTAAAAAAAAAAAAAAAGTGGAGCTCTTAGAACTAAGGTCATTCATCTTCAGGCTACTGAATTCCTCTTTCTTAGAGTTTGAGGACAAAGTTTTACGTGTAAGACTGACAGCATTTTCTCAGCAATGAACCCGTGAGAAACTCAGTTGAGCTTGCTCTGTTGACTGACCTTAGGATAGTTCTGTAGCTCAGCGGGAACCAGTCATAGCACAATTCTCTTGACAGTTGCTTTTGTACTTTATACATGTACATTCCTCCAAATAAACAGGAGGAAATGCAGCTAAAACCACAAAGTATTTCATTGTCAAAACTATCTTTCTTCTACACTACTGTGATTGGGAAAAATGTGTTTAAATTACTTCTCAGTCTGCTTCAATGGACTTTCTGACTGTGGAAAGGCCCAACTTGATTCATGCATCTTATCTGCATGTCTTTATAATCACATACTTATTAGCAAGGCTAAGACCTAACAGGGCATATGTGTACTGACTGCATTCCTGACTACTGTTTTGCTAAACTTTATTTGTATTATTTTATAATATCTGTTTCTATTCTTAATGGTATTTTAAAAATGTCTCAATACCATTCTCTCTTAATTTCTTAATAATAATTCTGTAATTTATTTTATATCACTTCCTTATATTATCTTTCAGATTCTTTCCTAGGACTCATTTCTTTCAGAAAGACATCCTTTAAAAAATCAGTTCAAGATATGCATGCCTCAGAGACATTTTTCATGGTATCTGTGTGTAGCACTTCTTCTCCACATGATCAGTTTCTGTAGCTACAGTGTGGTCTACTATTGTTTATTTTTGGTTACGTTCAGTCCAAGGACCTTTTTTTTTAAGTTTTCCTCTAAAAATTATTCATACACCCCAATCAGTTTAAAAGCATAATTGTATATACATACACCTACATAAAATCATTATGGAAATGCTTTGTACAACTTCTGACTAAAGGATGCTTTCATTCCTAAAGCAATAAGGATGTTTTCTTGTCAAGTAAATAATTTACTGAATCATGAAGAAATAAATAAAGAAATATTCACTTTGTCTGCAATATTTTTTCTAAATTTCTAAATTTTAGCATTATAAAATACACATCTTTTAAATTAGAATACTTTACTTCAAAATTCGCTAGATCCCTAGGTTAATACTTTACATGTCACAACTTGAAGCAGCAAATCATTGCAGGATAAAATTTACTCTGTAGACTTTCTAATGTTTTACTTTCTTTGACAGGTACAGAATTCTCTTGTCCTCATTACCTCAATTATTAATGCAAGAATATTTTACTCTGATCATCTTAAGCAAATTGAAAAAAATTCTGATTTTCAGTTAATTAAACAGAAGAGGTGATACAGAAGGATTTGCCTTTCTGCTCTAATTTCAGCTCTTTGTTTCTTCAAGTCCAATTTGGCAACCAATTGTCAGTGTCCTGTGATCTCATTAGCCTTCTTCTGCATGTATGTCTTTGGAAATCTTTGGTCTTCTTGGCCTAGACATGAGAAAAAAAGAGTGCCTTGAATGGGATCTCTGGTGAGCAGTAGGAGTCCTTTGTATTATCAGCTTAAATGATAATTAGCAAAGTATAATCTCTGAGCATATTCACACATTTCAGTGCCCTCCTCACAGTGTTGTCTGGGTTTTCTTTGTCACTTGGTGCTACTTTTGTGTTTGTTAGGCCTTTTCACTTTCAGACAAACAAAATATGACTCTCGAGAACCTTTCTTTCCCTTTTCTCCCTTACCTAATTTTGTCTCTTTAATCACTTTCAGCCCTCTGATTACTCCTCTACTGGACTGGGTAGGAAGATTCCCAGAAGCCTTTAGGAAGGATCTACCTATGCAAATGCCGGTTTATGTGATGCTGCAATAACAACAATTAGAGGAATGGCTTGTAGGTTGTTTTTACAGACTTTCAGGTCAAAAAATAGTAATTTCAGAAAATTCATAATTTTAAATATTTTGGTATATGCATTTAGGGCCTGGTCAAATCCAGAGTTTGGCAGCTCTGGAGTGAGAAATAATTATTACAGAAAGCACAAGATGTGTTTCAAAGGCTGCTAAGCAAACCTACCAACAGAGCAGCAGACAAATTAATTAATGAATCACAATTTTGGAGAGTCTACTACTCACAGTCTGGGCTAGTGAAGTCTATGACATTTTTTATTGAGATTAACAATGTAGTTCTGAGCTATAGTGGGATATTTTTGTTCATATGAACTACTACTTTTCAGAGAATACAAAACATATGGGTGTGTACTGAACGTCAATATATATAATTACTGTATCCATAACCTCTGTCTGGGGCAAAAAATGGGTGAATGTTTCACCCAAACACAAATACTAGTGTTTGTATTATCTTTGTCATTCAAGCAAAATTAAGCAGTCTCATTTGAGTCTACTCATCTACAGTCTGGTACTTAAAATATAAGAAACACAAAGTCACGTAGTGACTGGGCAAGGGGGAATGATTTAAACTGAAAACCATAGGTTTAGATTACATATTAGGAAAAAATTCTTTATTGTGAGGGTGGTGGGGCTCTGGATCAGGTTGCCCGGAGAAGCTGTGGATGCCCCATCCCTGGAAGTGTCCCAGGCCAGGCTGGATGGAGCTCTGAACAACCTGGTCTAGGGATTCCTGTGTGAGAGCTTGGAAACTGCTATCTCAGTTAGTTTTGATCAGGGGACTTAAACGGTTGCTTAACTATACCTTGAATTCCTCTAGTGATATGAAGTTGAGGTTGCCTAAGGAGAAGAAATGTAGATATTCAAATTTTACAGTTTTGGCTGAAGTTGCTGAACAAAATCTCATTGATTACACTGATTTTTTAAGCTTCTAGGAGCTGTGAAGCTTAATATCTCTGCAAAAATTTATCTGCAACCCACCCAGAGAAAAACCATTTAATGGATTGTGATCTTAATGTTGTCTTTTCTTTATGATGATTTTGCTCACTCCCTCTACAATGTGAATTTTGAATCTGTGTGTGAAAGCAAGTGTAAATAAACTGGTGCAATTCACAAAGCTAAGACTTACTTTCCCAGTGCCTGCCTTTCTTTTGCTCACTCACTCATTCACTCACTCACTCACTCACTCACTCACTCACTCACTCACTCACTCACTCACTCACTCACTCACTCACTCACTCACTCACTCACTTTTTCAGTCTCACCCTTTCCTTCTTCATGGCTGCCTTCAAGTGACCTTTTGTTGCTCAGTAAATTCGAAGACAAAATGAGAAATGGCATCAAAAGGATCTATAATGTTGTGCATATTAATAATGGTGAGCTTTTTCAGGCACTTCAGAAACAGCAGTTTGTTGTCTTTATTGTTAATGGCTTAAAGGCAAATATATCAGCTTACTGGGGAAAAAACCCAAAAGCTGCAAAACCATTCATTTTGCAGTTAAGTATACTTGTATTTTTTATGTTAATGCTCTTAACAAAGGCAGTAAGTCTGAACATCAATAGACAGGCATATCAAACACAGATATTGTATTCCAGTCTGAGTAATCTAACATCTCAGTATTTCCCAGTAGAATATTTAACTCCTTTTATCTTATGGTTCTTCACTTACATCCTAATGCTCAATGTTATTTGCATCATCATCTTCACTTCTGTAGAGTGCAGGGTTTGATAACAGCAGAGTGAGGAGACTCCTTTTCCTCGTACCCTGGGTAGCAGCATCCAAAATATGACAGGACACTGCCACAGCCCCTTTCTTCCCTCTCCTCCATGAGCTACATCAGGCACAAAGGGATGCAAAATATTGCCATATGATAATCCTGCATTCATTCACTCATGGTATTTTCAGTATTTTCCAGCGAGACTTCACAAACATAAATGGCCATTGAAGTGCAGGGCAGCACTAAATGGAAGAGAGGATCACAGCAGAAATCACCCAAGGATGACTGCCCAGGGATGCAGGTGTTGCCTATCATGATAGGACTTTTGTTCTTGTGTGAAAAATAACCATGGAAAATAGGTAATGGAGAGAAACTGGAAAAATGTTTCTTGGTGGGCTTTCTGTCTTCTCAGATCCTTTTTTTTATTTCTTTGACAGTGCTCTGAACTCACCTAAGTTTAAGGAAATGCACATTTGGCCTTATTTGCAATTAGAAGTTTCAGATGTTCAACAAAGTTAATGCAGTTAGTAGTTTTTACACCATAACAGATGACCTATGCCTCAAGCAGTTATTCTTTTCCTGTCTTTGATTTCTTATCCTCTAACCATTTTATGCTGAGAGAGACTGTGTTATTGCTTTGCAATTTCCAATAATTGTATTATGCTGCAGAGAAACAAATCAATCACTCAGCAATGAGGAACACATTTTTGCTGGAAAATGATAATTAATTTCATATTTTCCTCATATTTTTAGCATGCAGTTATTTGTGTACAGAGGTAGATAAAACAGAGTTCCTGAATGCAAATGCCACTTCTTCCTTTCAGTCAGGGAGATCTATAATTATCTGATTATGTTTATACCAAATCCATGAGTGAAACTGAGGAATATTTTCTCAGTACAAGCAAGAAAAAAGTGCTGTAAGTCATAGTCATGGTCATTGGTTCTTGATTTAACCTTTGGTCAGCTGGAAGTACCCTGGGGTTGCTTTCTACTGCAGTCGATTCCAGCATCTTCAGTTGGGGCACTTAGCAGCTGTGAATGGTCCATATAGAGGATTTCATTTTCCTCAGTGACACTGCTGCCTCTGCATTCACTGATGGGACTGTACGGGAGATAGCGAAAAGCTGTTTCTGACTCTGTCCACAAGTCACAACATATTCTTCATTATTAGCATAAATTACTGCTAGTAGTTTCTGTTAGTGACTGACATAAAAATTATCTGAAGATGGCTTCACACAGCTTCTAATAGCAACTTTCTTTAGATCATACATACTTTTAAACTGAACTTTATTTACTTCTGTAGGCATTGGAAAGATAGGAAAACAGGAAATGGCACTAGACTCAATAATTTATGAAGAATTTGATGGAACGTATTAAATTTGAGCTGTTATTTACAAATACATCTTCAAGTTGGAATGATGACTGCTTCCCAATAGATTTATTTTTAGGGTGGCACTGTCAAGCAACATCACCCATTTCCTGGGAACAAACTCATAAAACTGCCTCACAAGACAATTATGTTTCTCCAGCTTTTCATGACAGTTTTAGTTTTTTCTTATAATTCAATTATTTAATGGGGAAGAGTTTCAAGCCAACAGGAAAAGGTTTATATGAATTGCTAAGAGACACAATTCATGCTCTCTTATTCTTACCATTGACTGAATTACTTGGCCATCCCTAAGTGTTTGCTCTTCTCTCCACTGATAATATTAAACAAATGCAGAAACATCACTTTGGTGAACAATGGTCTACCTGATACTATTGCACAAGAAGGATGACATCAGGCATTTGGGTGAAATCAGAAGCTGTGGGACAGCTGGAAGAGCTAAGATTGCTTCTAGTGATATGGGTTTATAGAGGAAATATGCTGGTGTAATTTTCCCTTGATTGCCGGTTTTCATGTAAACATTTTTTCATGTTAATACTTGAATCCCTGCCCATGCCATTCCTTGAAGACAGGACACAGGACATGTGTCAGTTCTCAGTCTTCACTTGAGTGCTCATACTTTTGTAGGTTTTGTTACTTTTTTACCCGGTTCATGTTATTTGTCTCTTATTATGGAAAATGGATGTAGGCAAAAATTCATGATAAATGGTCAAGCTGAGAAGTTTCTGTTTCAAATAGAACAGAAGTATTTTGCTGGTTTTAAACTGGATTTGGCTCTCAATTTCTGATCAATCTCTTGTATACTAAATTTTAAACAGTTTTATGGGTTCAACATATTAATTACGTAATATATGGTTATTATTAAGTGAATATGTGACTATTAAAATTGCCCTTTAATGAGGCTGAAGTTCTTTTTAATTCATAGGTACATTCATACTAATATGAATGGTACAATAGCTGAAAATAACATGGGCGTGACATGTGAACTGAATGGTTCAAGGTGAGGCTATGAGTTCGTTGACTGTCCACACTACAGAATCACACATAATGCTAAAGGATGAGCCTTGTGCAAGGGCAGGGTGTTGCCTGTGACACCTTCTATTTCTGGTTGCAGTCAGTAAAAGGTAAACTGGTGCTGCACCAGTAGGTCACGTCAATGGAGGTGGGATTTTTCTGTGTGTATGAACCAGTACTTAAGTTGTGATCCATTTCCTGTGCACTAAGGCATCATAACTCTTCAAGTGATGGGTCAAAAATGATTCCAAGCAAAACAAAGAGCTACATTATACACAACCATCTACTACCTGTACTTGAAACCATGCTAACAAAAAGCAGGGGGGGGAGGGAATATATAAAAATAATAAACATATATGAAAATTTCACCAAACTGTTACTCGATATTACGTGAAAATTCTTATGACAATTCTGAATAGGATGGCTTTTGATATTTTCTGTATCCTTTAGAAAAATGGAAGGGAGACAGGAATTAAAAAGGCTGAGCAGTGCAGAGTTTGAAAGTGATTTATGTTTTCATAGAAAAAGTAACTCCTCTTGCAGTTCTCGACTAGAGAGACAGAGTGATTGTAGAGTGAATTACTGTCCTAGTTTTTGTTGTTTATTCTGATTTTTTTTTCCCCATTGACCATTTTTGATTTAGTTCTGGGGTAAAAATATTTTTGCATGCAGACAAAGAAGCTGGAATCCAGATCCCAAGTCACTAGTTTGCTTTCTGAGTCACTGGATTTCTTGAGGTAAGCAGCACCCTATTGTGACAGAGCCCTGAATTTAAGTCACAGGTAACAACTCCTAGTAATACGGCTTACAAAGGCCTTTATTCCTTCACACATCTTGTTTAGTCAATTAAAGATCACATTATGTGGCATTTCAGAACCTTTGTGTATTTTTAGCTTTCTGCTCTCCCTTTGTGTCCCTGTGTGTTAATTAAAGGTACATTAACTCAAGGTGATTTTTTTTTCTACATTGCTATAGCAACATACTTACATGAACCAGCTCCAAACAGTAAAAAATGAGAACTTTAAAACCCTTTTTCTGAGGTCTAACTTGATTTGTTGTTTTAATTGTCTATGGTGCTAAAGCTGAGCAGAAAAATTGCCAAGAGAAAATCAGGAAACTGACACACTATAGAAGGAGAAACAAGTTAGGGTAGGTAAAATCTGTTATCCTCTTCATCTGCTTCCTGAGCACTGAAAGCCTTGTCCAACTTCCCAAATTATTCCCTCAGTTTCCATGAAAGATCCTTTCCCACTACTTCTTCCTACAAGCCTGACTTGTTTTATATGTCAGAAGAACACCATTACAAGTACAAAATTCAAAGATTGTGTTGGCATCATTAGCTAAAAGGGTAATTTACTTGAGATATTCTGGAGGAGAAAGTACAGACATTTTGCAGTAAGTTTTCAGGTTATTACAAATATTTCCATACTACGACTCTTTTCTAGTTTCAATTGACAAATTCCAGGTATCATGGCTAGGCTTTCGAATGAAGGTTTGGGAAGCGCTCTACCCACCTTTGTTACAAGCGCATAGGCCAATACAAGACAGGCGTATCCGATTGCAAAAGGCACAGCAGAAAGACTCCTTAGGTGGTATATTCTGCAAGGCACGATTCTTTCTGCGTTGTCTTTTCTCCTCAAGAGTGATCCTGCGTGTGTTCTCAAAAGCATCATCAGCGTTATAGATGGTGTGTCTCCAGATGTCCTGATTGGAGGCCAGAGTAGACCAGTTATGTTGATCAATATGGCCAAGGCTGAGATATTGTTTCAGGGAGTCTTTGTATCTTCTCTTTGTGGCTCCTCTCTTGCAGCAGCCGGTGGCACGTTTACCATAAAGCAAGATCTTAGAGAGACGGTGGTCCTTCATCCTTGAGACGTGTCCTGCCCAACACAGCTGTGTTCTCAGCAACATGGTCTCAATACTTGTGACTGCTGCTTATGTATTAGTCACATAATCTGACCAGTGGGTGTTTAGGATTGTACGGAGACAGCGTTGACGGAAGCATTCTAGGAGACACAGGTGGTGGCAGTAGATGACCCATGATTCGGATCCCTATAAAAGAGTAGACAGCACAACGGCTCTGTAAACACTGATCTTTGTACTTTTCTTCGAGTGTTTATTTCACCAAAGTCTTTTATGAAGCTTTCTGAAAGCACTATATGCCTTTGCTAACCTGTTGTCTATCTCTCCGTCAATTTTACTATCCGAGGACAAATTACCTTTGTGAGAAACAGCTTTTTCCTTTTCTTTGCTTCTGTTTCTTTTGAAAGATTTTTTTGTGCCATTCTTATCTAGTGGGTAGGATATACTGCATAGTGGAAAGCAAGCTTCAGGATTTACTACAATCAAAGACTTTTAAGTACTTTGTTATTGACAAAAGGAAGGAATTTGTTGGAAAAGAGATATCCTTTATCTAAATACTAAATATTATGAACAAACCCTTTTTAAGGTCCTCTAGTAGCTACAGAAACACAGAGGAGGTAATCATGGAGAGGGTTTTTTGTGGAATCTTTTTTGTTTGTTTGCTTGTTGGTTGGCTTTTGTGTATGTGTGTGTAGGGGTGCTTTCTTTTGTTTGGTTTGGTTTTTGGTTTTTGTTTAATTAGAAAAAAATATCTCCTGAGTCAAAGTACCTGCGTGTATTCTGTAGAAGCCCATAAGAAGAATGACACACTGGTGAATTACAAGAATAGTCTTGTCAGATTGTGCCAAATTATTTAAATTCTAAAAGTTAGCACAGTCATAGAGACAATAATTTTCATGTACTCTGTATGTGAAAATATACACTCTATGATCATATGATAAGTCACATTGTTTCTATAAGTAGGAGTATCTTAAATTATGGGTGCCTCATAAGTGCCAAATTAAATGGTATTATTTTCTAACACTTGGGGCTGGCAGAATTCACTTTTTTTTGCTGTTGTTTGCAAATAGTTCATGTAGCATTTTGCATTCTGCATGTAGTTTTACTTCTAGGCATCCATTGGTCAACACGGGTAAGTAATTAATAGACTGATTATTTTAACTCTTTAATAAACATTGTATGTGATGTATTTTCTCTTCCATCATTTGACTGAAACCTTAAAATAAATAAACAAAAAAACCCCACCCCTAATAAGAATATAACTAAGACAATATGTTAATTAGCCACAGCCCTTATCTGAAATGTAAAAAATGCAGTAACCATAATTTTTTTTCAGCACAACCTGAAGGGAAAAATAACTGATGGAAGGCATTTAAAGTACACACCATTAAATTCCTTGGGATTTGCCACTCTTCATGTGTGGAAATTCAGAGAAATGTTCACATGTATTGCGTGAATTATACTAATCCCAGGCCTGTTTCTTAATGGGTTCAGTTCTATTGATGAATTTTCAAAGATAAGCCCTCTGCTTTACTTTTTTATTTTTCTGGTTGGTTTGTATAAGATCTTTGCTCAAATGATAACTCTGCTACTAGATACTAGATACTAGATATTTTTTCCCTTTCTTGAATATGTGATAGGGAAAGAGAAGAACTCAAGGTTTTCGAATCACAGCTGATATGAAAGTAATTTCATCCTGAGAGAAATAGAAGTCCAAAGAGTGAAAATGCTGAAGAGTGCAAGAAGGGTTTATAGCTATGCTAGTAATGTTGTGTTTTGCTATAGTGTGGGAGAGACCAGCTGACCAACTGACGTAGATCACTCATATCCTGTGACTATCCTATGTACTAGACGTGCCTGTTAGAACATCATCTCTGTCTTATGGTACTCCATTTGTTAAATCCTTGTCTGTATACTCCTGGAATGATCAATGCAATGTCTAAGAGAACTGATCAACTCCTTAACAGTTCCAAACTATTCTAAATTGCAATTTGAAGTGTACTGAGACAGACAGCATTGGCGATTGTAGGTGTCATGTGGAGGGTTATAGTATTGTTCTCAGACAAAAGTCAGTGCTCAAACAAGACATCTGCATATCAAGCATTGATATAGTATCATTCTAAAAACCTGTTTGTCTCCCTATTATTCAAGAAAAAAGGTTTAGCCAGGAAAGAGGAGAAATCCACAAGGCAAAACTCATGTAAAATGCTTTAAACCTTGATATTTCAGCTGAATAATGTAAAAGACATGAAGTAGCACTGAGATAGCAGGTTTTTCAGGTAGATCTTGACTGTAAAAAGCTGCAGTGGCAAGAGCTAGATAAGAACTAATAGCTCTCAGGTTACATTATTGAAGCTTCTGCTAACAGCCATCCTAGAAAATAGGCTGATATATCTCCTTAGCTCCACCTTTGCACACAGGTAGTAGTCTTGAGTATCAGCAAGTGCTTCACCATCTGCACCACAATTGATTACCAAGAAGATCCCAGAACCTGTTGTTAGGCATTTGTGTTATCATTTATTGCTGGATATGAGATTTTTTCTTTTATCTGTCTTGTTAATACCATAGTTGACATTAGTGCTGTGAGAGCCAGCTTTATTGCCTGAGGTATGTTTAATCTCATATGCTCTATGACCTTCACACTGTAAGCTTCATCCCCACCAATGCCAGCCTTCTTCAGGGATTTACAATGTTCCTATTTGTCATTTTTTGGACATTTCCAGTCACTTAAGAGGAAGAGGTCAAAAAGCAGAATGAGTGAGACTGTTGCTTGGACACACCTAGCTGTTACTTTCACATATGATTCTCACTGTTTTTGATTCATTATGGAAAAAAGAAGCCAACACATAATTCAGTTAAAGCTATTCAAGAAATCATCCAAAGAATAAGTTTGAGAGAAACCAGGCAAATAGTAGTGCAATTCTTTATGTATCCAGTTTGGATAAGTCAGCAACAAAAAAAAAAGAACCACTTTCAAGGTTAACTGAAAAATAGTACTGAGAATGATACTTACCAACTCTTGTCTTTCAGACAACAAAGCAATACAGAAAGAAAACCAAATCTGAGCAAAGTGTGATAACATCAGCGGTATTATGCTTCAGGAGTTTGCATTTTGGATTCGTGTGAGTTAAGAATTTTTCCACTCACAGCTACAAAGGATGTGAATTAATTTGTGACTATGACCCCTAAAAAAAGGTCTCTATTCATTGGGGATCTACATGCAAGGTAGTTATGTGTCCTCCCACTATGGTCAATGGAGACCTTGCATTCAAGATAGTTGCCCTGACAGGGGTGCTATTGTGCCTTTTGAGTTGTCCTAAACTTCCCAAGACATTCACATAGTCAGATATGAGGTGGGACCTACGAAAGACCAGAGTCCCTCTGCCTAGGTGACTGAAGGATGGGAGGGGTAACCTGGGTCTTCTTAAAGGCACTTTGTGTCTTTGTCTAAACAACAAACCACAGTCTTAGTATGAGCTTTAGAGAAACATGAATTGCTTGCTAAACTCCATTGACTATATTCATACCTGGAACCCCCGAGTGGGTGTTTTGGATATCACAAAGTAACTCAGAGAGTACTAGGTGTCCGCATATAGGCATGTGAACTGAGCCCTAGATCTCTATTAATTGTAATGGGAGCTTGAACATAAACATGCTGAGCTTGAATCATTAGGAACCAGATGTTTTTCTATAAAAAGAAGAAAAAAAACCCCTTAACTCCTAGTTCAGCAATCTCAATTTTCCATGAAAAATATCAAGCAAATAAAAAGCCAAACCAAAGGACATAGATTGGAACTAGTTGTAGACTAATTTGGCCAAGTTTTAAAAGGGATATTGCTACAATGATGAAGCCTCTTGTTAGAAAGTTCCAATACTAAGAAAATACCCTCAAAATATACATTCCATAATTGTACTCTACAGGCTTTAGTAAGATGTGGATAAATATCCCATCCCAAAATTATATTAGGAAAGGGAAGTTCTATAGATTGGTTTTGCAGAAGCTGCTTTGCTTGTTTGTCAAAGTGTTTGGCAGTGTCTCACAAAACATATAGTGAATTTTGTATTTATTATTCACCCTTTTCCTTCAGCACAGCCACTGTCAGTGCTTTTCAATCTACTTAATCAATCTGTCATAATTTTATACCTCTCTTCTCTGAGACTTTGTCTTTCCCCATAATTTTTCTTCACTGATAAATGCCTGAACTGTACGGTGGGAAACTTGAAGCGGGAAATTTTTAAGAAATCAGTAAGACTAAATTTTTTCTCATTACCAGTTTTCCCTGATGTTGTGGTGTATTCTGGTGATTATGGGGATCCATTAATTAAGCATTTGATTTTGTCTCTGTCTTGAACCTGAAACAACAAAAGATAGGCAGTTCCTTTGTTCCCATCCGCAGGATGTTTGCTTAATTCTAACTTCATCACTGAGCAAGTCAGGTGTTTGTGGTACTTGTGTTTTTTAAGGCTCCCAAGTGATGCTGTTGCGCTTCTTTGGTCTTTACATGAAAGTTAGCAGTTTTGACTGCTGAAGGGCCTTTTGGGGAGACATAATGATATTTCATAATATGGAGGCAGCAGGCAGCCACATACATAACTGCACGCCAAACAGCTGTGTGAGTCTAAGAAGGGACAGCAAAACATAAAATTCTTTGGCCCTATTGATTATTTTAGTCTTCAGTGCATTACTTCATTCCCTCTTAATGTTTCAAAAGATTTATCAGCTTTGTCTGTGATCTTCACTGGAATTTGATCTTTCATCTTAGATATTCTAAACCAGTAGCTCATCAATATTAGCAGCCTGAAGGGTTAGACTTCGTGAAAAGCCTGCTTTAAATTTTTTTTTTTGAAAGCACAAAGTTCCAAATTATTTTTTTTCACCTTGCTATAGTGCTGATGTAATCTGCTGAAAGTTATATGTACATAATGGCCTGAGATACTGGGTGCCATGCTAGATCAGGAGTCATTTTTATATCAGAGTGCTCCATTAAAGGAAGCACATCATTACTGTCATGATGGTTCCACTACTTGAACATAAAGGACCAATATACTGTTCCCCAAGGCTGTAGAATATCTATAATATTCTCAGTTGTTTTTTACTGTTTCAGTATACAGCCGGAAGAGAGAAAGGTGACAGGACTCCAGGCTTGCTCATTCTTTCTCATTCTCTGCTGGACTAAATATAATTAGAAAAAAACCTGCATACATGACTGGCGTAATTCTGAATTTTGCTAAAGAAACTGGATTGTACAAACAGAATAGCTGTTTCAGAAATCTCTCAGCTTTTGTACTTTTGTTTTAGGATGATGGAGTATATAACATAGCCATCTGTAACATAGCCTATATAATATTGGAGGATATAATATAATGTAGTTCTTGTTAGCCTAAAATATTATATCTTTTATAATAGGAAATAGAAAGAAACTCGCATATAAGAGTTACTCAAGTGCTCACATAATGGTACACTCTAGTTATGCAATATCGCCTGTGTTACTTTATGTAAATAAACATATCTTACCTTAGTTAATTTTGTATGTAGGCAACTTTAGCACCAGGTATTTTGTTAGCATTTGAATTCTTTTTGAGGATTTAAAAAAAATCTTCATGGAGACACATAATTCCACACTCTTCAGTTTGTCTCTAACTTCACTACACAGTGACTATCTGAGAGCGTTGTATTCCAAGTAAGTGACTATATTTAAACCGAAGCTTTCCTTCATGTTAATATTTAATTTCCTTCCCCTCCATCAAGCCTAAGGTGAGGTTCTCTTTTGGTCTTTCTTGCCACAGTACTGTACACCATGATGAAGTATAGCTATTCATGTGACATAATATAGTAATCAGCAGTAAATTACACACTTTAAAATTACCATCCCAAATCACAATGCCTAAAACAATGTGATAATTGCTATCATAGGAACATGGGAAAAAATAGGCTAGTCATTAAACAAATATTATGATCATTAATAACAATTGCTATGTGAAATAACAATTTTCTACTAATCACTAACCTAGTGCAAACTTTAGATTCTCTTTCATAAGGTAAACTGGCTGCATACAGTTAGAAAAAGGCATAAACTTGACAAAAAACTTTGTCTGTTAACAGGTTTTGTATTGTGCTTTGTAAAACTTTACTTTTCCGCATATATATATATATGGGTTTCTGTATGCAGCAGTTACACAATTGCACTTGAATTTCTCCTTTGGATTCTGACCTCAAGTAAACTTATCAAACTCAAATTCTGAGGAAAAAACAGACACTCAGATATTAGTCACTTGCATTGTCAAGCCATCCATTTTAGAAAGAAAACTCATACAGGGAAACTCTATCTTATCAGAAAAAAAAGGTGCTAGGGCCACCTTTTTCATATTGGTCACAGATTTTTTAATTATAAGGGGGAGAGCACTGGACAGAGAAAAGAAGAAAAAAAAGCAGGATATACTGTTTAATTTGGTGTGAAGTTAGAAGGGCTTTCTCTGATAGAAAAGGCCAGCCTATAAAGAGCTTTGGTGCCTGCTTTTTCTGTGATAGAGATGCTCAACCATAATGTCAGGAAGCTGAATACCTGAAGTCTTTTTATCAGTGCAGACAGGGAGAGAATGAGGCAGAGCTGGGCAGCTGTGTGCATCTTCTACATGTCAACAGATGTTGTTAGCAAAAAATGTTCCTTCCCTGCATAAGTAGTAAGGAAACTTGTCCTGTCATCTAGTGCCTACATATTCTGAAGTAAGGGAATGCGGTTCTTCATTCACATTGGAGCACAAGCTTAAAAATAAAGACACCTCTCCTCTCCCTATCAAATAATCAACTGGTTAAGGTAGCAGATACAAATGTCCAAATAGAAATCTCTCTCACCTGCTAAGGAGAAGGTGAACTAGAGGCTCTGTAGCATTCATGAGGAGCACTGCTGCGATTTAAATTCTGTGACTTTTAATTCTACATGGGCTACGAGTCTAAGTATCACTTTGTGCCTCTGAAGAATTAGAAAATAGCCTTCAGATCTTGCCTTTTTGTTTGTTTCCTCATTGAGAATGAAGGTTTTCAGCAGAAAGGTGTATGTCGTGTAGCTACCTGACCGTTTTGGGCTGTAGGAAGAGGTTGTAGAAGGTTGAGTTACCTGTGCCAGGAGGACCAGTGCCTTCTGCAGATTCCCCAAATGCTCTTACTCATGACTTTATTCAGAGGAAGATAAAAGAGGAAGTGACAACTTATTTTTGGTGCATTTTTCAAGCTTTTCCAAGCAGACGATGTTCACTAGTCAAAGCTGTCCCAAGGAAGGCTGAGACAATTAATTTCTTGAAAATATTTTGGAGATGGATACCATTAGCTTGTTAGGAACTCATCCTAATGCCATCCTAGTGGGCAGGCATGGGCAGGGGAGTGAACTCCTGTTTTTTTTTTTCCCATTTTTCTCTATCAAAAACAAGCAAACCTTCCAAGAAGACAAGGAAAAAAACAAACCAATCCCATGCAAAATATTTATTAACCTGTTTTACAAATGACACATGTTAATTTGTACGTGTCCAACTAATCTTTCATGCACTATAAACAAGTCCTCATTTGCCTTTAGTTGTTTCTGTTTCTCCTTTTTAATGGTGATTTCCCAAGTTATAAACAAGCCTGATAGCTACCTCTAATCTTTATAGCAATGGCTTTTAAAATATTCAAACTGAGTAATTTATTTTTAATGATCTGTAGCTCTGAAACTGTTTAAGCAATGTGCTTTATACTCTGCAGAAAAATTCTCCTTGGTCCCCAGGGCAAACTTGCATTTTTTCAGGCCAAGCCAATTTTGAAAACCAAAATGCTTATTAAAAAGGAAGAGCTACAGAGAGACAGAGAGAGCAAGGCAAATAGTGTTAAAAGCAGTGACTTAAAAGGTCCCTAGTGACATTTTAAAAGAGAATACTATTGAAGCTGATTTTTAATTGATTTGAAACCTCTCTGATCATTTTTACCTAGGAAAGGTTGGTAGGAAAGATTCTTAAAGAAGAATTTCCTTCATCATTTACACAGATAGGAACTTAGCACACTGTGTTCATATG
This sequence comes from Lepidothrix coronata, assembly GCF_001604755.1. Lineage (NCBI taxonomy): Eukaryota > Metazoa > Chordata > Aves > Passeriformes > Pipridae > Lepidothrix > Lepidothrix coronata. The sequence goes on from NW_016690222.1 coordinate 4,411,148, forward strand.
TAAGTAAAGTACTCAAAATGAAAGCTGTTTGAGAACTAGACCTCTAACATAGAAACTGTTGTCAGCTGCACCTAACACACAGAAAACCTGTTGTAAAAGAAGTTGCATCCCATGATGTCTTTGACAAAGATTTTGCAGTGAGATGTAAGCTAAATGAAAGATATCAAGTGCTAAAACAACTTTTGAAGACTCAATAAGATGTAAGTAATATCACAAAGGAAAGGCATTTATTGATTATTGAGCCCCTGAGAGGCCCTATTTAGCTTGCCTCCAAAAGACGTTCCAATCTTTCCTTCATTTTTACAGTTTATATTGCTTATATATCATTTACCTTATCCACTGAGACAAATCATTGGACTTTATCCTTGATACCTCTACCTAGTTTCAATGAACTACACACACTGCCTTATATGCTTATCCTTTGTATACCAGATGAATATGTTTTCCACAGCATTTTGGTGCTTGAACACCATCCTGCTCTCCCTTAGCTGCTTGGTTACAGACCTTGGGCCTCACCATGGTTTCAGGAGCGTGGTTTCTCTGCTGGGAACTGGTACATGGAAAAGATCTCTTCCTGTTTTTTGCAGAAGGATTGGACTTACTGCTGCTAAAAATGTCCTTCCTTACCTGCAGCCTAGGTTTATTAAGACTTTTTCAATATTCTCATCATTAATTAGATGATTTGAGTTGATTGTGAGATGAGAGGTCACATGATGTACTTAATTTGGTACATTACTGATTCTATATCCTTTTTCCTGCTGATACAACTTGATATTAAATCATCAAGTTTGACACTCCTTGTCACTTATTCAAACCTCAGAGGGGATTGCTAAATTCTCAGTCCTTCTGTAGCAGATAAATTTGATTCCATGCAATCATTTGTGGTGAATTTCCCTTCTTTCTTTAGTCTGGAAGATATTTTCAAAACAAGGAACCTGCAATTCCCCTCCTTTTGTAATATAAGCACTGTTTTTCCAGTCAGGTTGAGAAACACCTTCCTGTCTGTGACACAGCAAAACACAGCAAAACTGAGCTTAGTAGGTTGTGTCCCCTTTTTTCCTTCACTGTAGACTTTTGTGATGGAGAAAACGGTCAAGATCACCAAGCTTAGGCACAGGGCTGACAGGATATGATTACACAGTAAAATCCATTTTATGACCCTTCTGAAAAATCCAGACTAACAGTGCAAGATTTCCAAAGTATACATGCAGAATTCTTCAAAATATAAAATTCTGGAAGCTATCTCAGAAGCAAAACAGATAATATTTTATTTTTTTTATTCTATTCTCTCCTACATTGATTTCACTGTCACTAGCAGTTTTGGTACATACATCCTGTACACCATGAATAGAAATACTGTGTTGTGAGATTCTATTTTCTTGAAGTTATAAGAAGTGAATCATGTTAATTTCTTATACAGAAAATAAAACTAGGCTTGGGATATTTAGATAAATTCAAATAGAATAAAGGAGTTGCAGTATCTCACCACCTGTTTGGCTTTTCAAAATCTTTTCATTTGTAGATTCACGGAGATAGTAATGGATACTATTCATCAACTGAATAAAGAATTAAGCACCAGCAATGCAAAAATATTTACATAAATATTATAAAAATTAAGATTTTTATTTTTATTTTACTGTTGAGATGAGAGTAATAATAGATGTGAAAAACAAGTGGGAAGTGACTCAGAAAATCTCCATGCAAATTTTTATTTGTGATGATGTTAATATTTTCACTAAATAGATAGATGAAAACCACAGTAAGAATTCCAAACATAATTAAAATGCTCAACAATTTCAAGAGAAAATCTTTTTCTTTAGGAGAAAAACACTTTATGTAAAAATGTCTTGTATGAGAAGACTGATATTCTAAAACTTTAAATTCATTAAAAAAATCTCAAATTTCTTTTTTTATTTTTTTTTTTCTGTTGAAGAGGGAATTTCCCTCTCAGGGCAATTTTATGCGTACTAAAAATTACTTAAACTTACTTTTAGTTTACTGTAGTTTATCAGTCTTTTTTTTTTTAATTAAAGTAAATGTATGATTGCATTTTCCTACCTGCTATGTCCCTCCAAAGCATCTAAACTATAATTTTGAATACCATTTTTTATAGACACATAAATTTCTTATCTTAACATGAAAGTTTGCATTTTGTCTGCTTTCTGATGGGAACTGCAAATGTCTGTAGAGCATCTACTGTTCCTAGAGTTGTTTCTTCCTTGGATGAAGAACTTGGAAAATTTTTGAATTATTAGAATGAAAAGCATGCAACTGTGGTCTCTTGGGTGTAAGAGAATGTATTTATTTTCTCAGAGTAGAGGGAAAACAATGAATTTATCATTAGGATTTTTGTCATGTACACCTAGAAAGAATAGGTAGAATGTGAATAGCCCATCAGAACTGTCAAAATGTGAATGACATTTATCACAATCAAGAACCAGCAACAGATAAATTTTACCAACAATAAGCCATAGAATGGGATATGTAAAAGTAACATAATTATACACTGAGAAAGAGAGGACGCTGAGAAAGAGTTGTGGTTTTGTGTCCACCGATTGCATTCTCTGCTTTGCCTGCTGTCATTTTACCCGCCAGCATGATCAGATTTACTGGTCTGTAATTTGAGGATTCCTCCTGAGCCCCCTTTTTAAAAATTGGTGTCAAATTTGGCACATTCCATCCTTCCAGCACCAAGGTTAGCTGAAATGATACACCATGCACAGCAATGAATTTAATAACCACATAATTTAATTTCTTCATGCTTTGGGTAAAAAAAAGCAGATGTTAGAACACGTACCAAGTGTTTTTCCTCTATTGATGTTTCTTTACCTTACTTTTCTAAAAACTGGTCATCTCTCACGCCATCATTTTTTTGGTAGACCACTGGCAACTGTCTTTTGTTTCAGCTTCAAAATATTTCACTCAGCCAAACTGTGGGATGTATGACTTACTTTCAGCTTTCCCTGTTCAGATATGGTTTTTTTTTTCTTTTGTAGGTCTCACTGATTCTTCTGCTTAACCTCACTGATATTAAAGAAGAGTGGGATGGAATCCCTTCCATAGTGGTATTTTTTAATAGTTGTAATACATATATTGTAAAAGTCAACATAAAACAAAATGTCCTGGGAGCATTTTACCGATTAAACTACCATTTCTTAATATTCTCCTAAGCAGCTTCCTTAGCCCTACCTAGTTCCAGTTTCTGAAGTTAAGTGCTCCCATGTGGATATTTTTGTTGTAGCTGTTCTTTTGAGGACATTGACTGTGGATATCTTCTGTTCTGTGTCACTGCAAGTAGGTTTTGGAAAGGATTGATCTCTCAGATCGTGTCAGTACTTTCTACAGAAAATATGATGTTGCCAAAGGCAGAGGACCAAGAGTAGTATGATCTTCTCTGTGATAAAGGGGGCAGTCAGAGCCTAGAGCTAAGTAAATATACTTTCAGATTGCTTTAGCAGTGCAGGAAAAACACACTACATGACAGTAACATAGTGGGACACTTGCTGATCATATGTCAGCGTCCCATAGCTGTATATGAAAAACGTGCTTTTGTACAGAGAGTTATCTGTTGCAACACAGAGATGCTGTATGTAAACACAATTTGAAGTTCCATTTTACATCAGGATGTTAATGTTTTACCAAACATAATAAAAGAGTACATAATTTTATCATAATAATTAATCACTGAATAATTATGCAAATTTAAAACACTAGCATACCAAAAGAGACATTGTTTTAAACAGGATAGTTGCTCTGAGAAATTGCAAAATTTAGCATGTAATATTTACACAGCCAAAGAAGAGTCAAACAGTAAAAAACCTTTTTGTTAGTGAATAAAAATCACAGAAGTGATTTTAACATGAGCCACAGGTGACTACTTCAGTATCTACATGGCAGACACCTAGGATTTTGTGACATGAGGAAAGGCAAGCTGATCCAACTGGCATCAAGCTGTGGTCCTGAGCAGCCATGACCACTTGTGTGCATACTAGTAACAGGAAGTTAACGATAAATAAATTTGATGGGTTTTGTCTTCAATAATGATTACAGGTGAAAATATTTATAATTATCTAATCTCTCTGGGGTTAATTCTGAAAACATTCTAATGCTACATGTGATAGCAGTCTGTATATGAGTTTTTAAGTTACATTGGAACTTTGTCATTCCCATTTTTTTGAGATTTCCCTCATAAGACACGAGAAAGCAAAAATATAAGTGCAGTTCATGTATTTTGTGTTGTCTCTGTGGAAAGTTGTACCATATTCCTGCTTCAGTTCTCGGGCATATTTCCATCTGAGTTGAAGAACTGGACACCTCTGTTTAACAGCTAAGACTTAATATAGTAAGATGAGTGAACTACCTCTTATTTACTTATTTACCTGGCTGAATACTAAGCAAGTGCTTTAATGCATTTGAAAAAATGTTGTTTTTTCAAGTTATTTTTTTTCTGCAGAATTCTCTAGTTCTGCTGAAGACATGGGACAAAAACGACTGAGCATTGGGAGGGTAGATATTTCTATGTGAGAAGGAAGGAGAGAAGTTATTAGAAAAACATTTTTCATCTTGGTCTTCTAGACCAATATTTCAGAGCTAGGAGATTTAGAAATGCAAACCTTATATGCTAAATGAAATTTTTCATTTAGACTTCCTAAGATGTTAGAGTGAGAATATTTTAGATATTTTGTGCTTAATTAGGAGTGATATTAGCACTCATGGCGATAAAATGTGATTAAATAATTTTGAAGTCAGGTATTCATATTAGTTAAAATATGCAGAATTGAAGAATGATAAATGCTATTTGCTAGACAGGATTAAAGAAATAACTAAGTTGTGACAATGAACCCCAAGGGCCTGAGATGTGTCTAATCTATTTATAACCCTTTCTTCTCCTCTTAAAAAGCAAATCTTTACTGGAAAAATAATATAATGAAATTCAGTCTGATGCAGAGAGGTCAGTTTCAGGGACTCTTGTCCCTGCTGGCAAGTGACTCAGATGATAAATTGCCAGTACAAATCATCAAACTGATGCCTGGCAAGAATTGTAGCTAGGCTTATTCAGTACTTTTTAATTAAAAGAAAAAGGAATTTTTTTTTTCCCTAAGGAAGAGTGCTGCACAAGAAATAGCAGAAAATGGTCTAAAAGACTTTGCATCTCAGCCAAAACCAAGAGTCGTGATGGTAATGATGTTGGAGATGGGAGGGGAGAGAAGAAAATGACCCTGATCACTGTAACACAAGCTTCCATGTAGCTTTCAGACATTTCCCAGATTTTTGTGCAGCTGTTGTAACAATGATAAGGATAGATGCCACTGCCTCCTAATAGAGAAGGATGAGGGGCATAGGCTGAGATTACTTGAAAAAGGAATATTTTTAGTTTAAAGAGCTGAACTTAATTCAGGCTAGTTAAGTGCATGAACTTCTTGGGAAAGAGTCAAGGGTTTCCACCCAGCAAAATGGCATCCATATCAAAGGAAACTGGAAGCTCTCCAGAACTACAGGGAAACCCTACAGTGTGTCAAAACAAGATGTTCACAAAAAAATTGTAAACATCTTGGTTTGAGAAACTCTGATGGTGATACAGCCAAAGACCTCTGCTGGATTTTCTAAAGGACTGCTCTGCTGAGTGAGCATCCAAGGTCTACAGCCACAGGTCCTCCTGCACAGAAGCACAAGTCTGAAGATACCAGGGACTCCAGACAGGAAAAGTAACAACAACAACAAAGAAACCCCCCCCCCCCAAAAAAACCCCCCAACCAACCAACCAAAAAAAGACAAAAAAACCCCCAAAGTAAACAAAACCAAACAAAACCAAACAAAACACCCTCCCCCAAAAAACAACAAAAAACAATCCAAAAAAAAATACCCAAACCAAACCAAAACACACAAAAAATACTCTCTGTAGTTATCGAAAATTTCACAGTCAGGTTGCACTTTAGAGAATATTTTTTGCTTGTAAGGGGAGCAAAATGTCTGATTCCCCAAATCAGAACTCACATAGACAGAAATAGTCCTGCCCTAGTCAATAACAAACTAGTTGAAGAACTGTAGGTGGGCAAAATAATTGCAAAAAGAGTCCTGACTCTTCTCTCTAATAAATAACAGATGTCCTAAACAATTACTACAAGGACAATGTTCTTACCAGGGTTCTGTGAAGCTGAAGAAAATAACTAAGCTGTCTAGATGAAATAAGTAATTCAGCCAGCTCTCTTAAGACAAACAAAATAGTAAATACTCAGTAAGGTTAAACTTCTGGTGAAGTTCACATCCAATTCCAGTGCTTCCCTGTTTATGCAGGCTTTCTAACCTTCTGGAGTACATAACCCATTACATACCAGGGCAAACCACTGTGTGAAGCTACAACAGCCTGTCAGTCTCTTCGTCTCTTTTCATATAAAAATGAAAATAAAAATGCAATCCTTTGGTAATGTTTTGGCCAATTTCTTCAGGCACTGGGTGGTTAAAAGCAGGGCTGAGATCATTGCTTATTTTTGCTGTTGTTTTTTTCTTTTTTTAATTACCTCTGTTGTGTGCAGAGATGAATTGAAAGAGCTCTGATAAATGTTGACTGAATCAGGGAATGAGTTGAGTATGCTTTTGCTTTCTCTATTAGATTGAGTCAACTCATTTTTTGCTAAATGGTGTAATTGGATTAAAATCTAGTTAGAATCATTAATTTTATTTGTATTAACTTATTTCAACAAATTATTTTGTTTTATTGTGTTATTTTTAGCTTATATACAGGAAGATAGTATTTCTCTCTTACTTTGTTATCTATATTAATTGATTTTTTTTTGCTGGAAGACCTCAGAAGATCTTTAATGTTAAATTTCTATCTTTTTCTTTTCTTCTGTGCTCTTTCCAGTACATCCTTTGAGCCATCAGTGCTTAAAAGGAGTGAGAATTTTGTCTCAAATGTGTCCATTAAGAGAGGCTTTCAGCTTTAATCTGATTTATTTAAAATATGTAATTAATCCTTACAGAGGACTTTCAACCTTTCTTTGTTACTGTTCTTTTTAAAATATTATGAAGATCAATCTTGCATCCTTTCAAAGTCAGAACTTAAAAGTCCTAGCAATGCTATTAGTACGTTTTTAAAGCAAAAGATCATATCCACACCAAATTGGTATTTCATCCTATAATCAGACTAAGTTTTTGTCAAAAGCAGAATGTGAGATATTTGTAAATGGGAAGATATACCTAGACTAAATGCTGGTGGGTGTGGTTCGGGGGGAGTTGACTGAAAGAAGAAATATCAACTTCTTCAAAACACCTTGCTACTGCTAGCAAGGAGACTATATCTGATTAACAGAAGCCAGAATCCATCAGACAGCCCTTTGGGAGATGTCAGAAACCTGAATGTACTTACCAGGCCTGAGAAGACTGACTTGATCATGAAGATTGTCACACAAACAAGTGCTAGGTGATGCTGAGTAGAGATTCACAGAGTCCATCCTCTTTCATCTTCAAAACAACAAAAGTGTTCCCTCTTAAAGACTCTCTGTGACAAGTAGTGTTGCAGCACTGGCTGGCAACTAATGTTACAGCAACTCTCAGCTTTCACTATTTAATAGTAGCCAAGTGAGAATCAGCAACTGAGAGCAGAGACTAAAGAACATGAAGAAATAAGTTTAAAATTAGTAGATAAAAATTCCTGTAGTGCCAGAGGGATATAAACTTTCCACTAGTATATTGAAAAATCAAATTGTGTCTCTGTACATATGCCTATGCAAATGTGCCATTTACACCTCTTCCCTTGAAAAGGTTTCAGAGATCTCATCCAAGCTACACTGGCTGTTGGAAATTCTGTGGGAATGGGCCAATACAGTCTCCTGTTCATAATTCCTCCTACTTTTGTTTCCAGCAGCCCTGTAGATCCAGGCTAGGCTACTTCTGTGCATTTATATACAGCCCTACTCAGGGTGTACTAGGATAAAAGGCAGCATCTTGCTAGAGCCTAACATTAGGTACCCTCACATCTCTGCA